>NC_056451.1:14014969-14067469 GCF_018296145.1 Oncorhynchus tshawytscha | reverse complement strand
TATTGTTTCGCAGAACAGCACCTCCTCTGATCTAGGGTGCATCTCAATAGACTAAAGTGCCTTACTCTCATGTCCTCTCAGTTTCATCTGAAGAAAAATAAACAGAGTGACACATCAATATTTGTTTTGCATCTGTTCAACTCTCTCAGAGCAGTGCAGGTTGAGTATAAGAGATGAAGAGAAACCCTCTGCTAAGTTATTACGGCTTGTTACTGATGCCCACCTTAATTCTTCCCATTTCTTGATAATAGAGTGAAACTTTTGGTGTCTCTCTGAGCTGTGTAGGGACTGCGGATAGAATGGGGGGTTTAGGGCGGCGAGGGAAGTTCTTGCTGATGCACACAGTGTTTTAATTATTGAGTGAAGCGGTTTGGGTCTATATGAGGATGAACAGCTGTTAGAGAAGCCTCTCTCACTGACTCGGGTGTTTTTTAAAGGCCTGGAGAAGAAACTCCAACACACACGCCACCAACAGATCCCTGAGGACCAAGTCAGGGTGCAGAGGCATACCTGGAGACAAACTACGAGAGAGAGAGAGAGAGCAAGAGAGAGAGAGAGAGAGAGAGAGAGAGGGGGAGAGAGCGTTTCTAGCCTGTTTTAGTCTTCTTCCTTCCTTATGTCTCTCGACAGTGCCTTCAGAAAGTATTCACACCTCTTGACTTTTTCTAGGTTTGTTATGTTACAAATTGGGATTAAAATGGATTTGATCATAATTCTTTTCAACGATTTACACAAAATACTCTGTAATGTCAAAGTGGAAGAAACATTTGAACACTTAAAAAAAACCTGACTATGTCTTGATTAGATAAGTATTCAACCCCCTGAGTCAATACATGTTACAATCACCTTTGGCAGTTACTACAGTTGTGAGTCTTTTGGGGGTAAGTCTCCAAATATTGGATTGTACAATATTTGCACATTATTTTTAATTTTATTTTTTTAACTCTTCAAGCTCTGTCAAGTTGGTTGTTGATCATTGCTAGACACCCATTTCCAGGTCTTGCCATAGATTTTCAAGCAGATTTAAGTCAAAACTGTAACTAGTCCATTCAGGAAATTGTTATCTTGGTAAGCAAGTCCAGTGTATATTTGGCCTTGCGTTTTAGGTTGTTGTCCTGCTGAAAGGTGAATTTGTCTCCTAGTGTCTGGTGGAAAGCAGACTGAACTAGGTTTACCTCTAGGATTGTGCCTGTGCTTAGCTCTGTTCCGTTTCTTTTTATCCTAAAAAGCTCATTAGTCCTTGCCGATGACAAGCATATCCATAACATGATGCTGCCACCACCTCACTTGAAAACATGAAGAGTGGTACTCAGTGATGTATTGTGTTGGATTTGCCACAAACATAATGCTTTGTATTCAGGACAAAAAGTGAATTTCTCTGCCATATTTTTTGCAGTATTATTTTAGCACCTTAATGCAAACAGGATGCAGGGTTGTTTTTTGTTTTTTTTCAGCACAGGCTTCCTTCCTTTCACTCTGTAAATTAGCTTAGTATAGTGGAGTAACTACAATGTCGTAGATCCATCCTTAGTTTTCTCCTATCACAACCTATAACGATTGTCCTCCTGACGAAGAGGAGTAGTAAGGAAGGATTGGAGGACCAATGCACAGCGTGGTAAGTGTTCATCTTGTTTATTTGCCTGAACACTAAAATACAAAATAACAACGTGAATAATCGAAACAAACGAAACAGTCCAGTGTGGAACAAACACTGACACGGAAAATAATCACTCACAACTCAAAAGTGAAACCAGGCTACCTAAATATGGTTCTCAATCAGGGACAACGATTGACAGCTGCCTCTGATTGAGAACCATACCAGGCCTAACACAGAAATCCCAAATTATAGAAAAAGGAACATAGACTTCCCACCCCAACTCACGCCCTGACCATACTAAAACAAAGACAAAACAAAGGGACTTAAGGTCAGAACGTGACACAACCATTAAACTCTGTAATTGTTTTAGTCACCATTGGCCTCGTGGTGAAATCCCTGAGCGGTTTCCTTTCTCTCTGGCAACTGAGTTAGGAAGGATGCCTGTATCTTTGTAGTGACTGGGAGTAATAATACAAATGAATGACATCACCATGCTCAAATGGATATTCAGTGTATGCTTGTTTTATTTTTACCCATCTACCAATAGGTGTCCTTCTGTGTGTGGCAATGGAAAACCTCCCTAGTCTTTGTGGTTGAATCTGTTTTTGAAATTCACTGCCCGACTGTGGGACCTTACATATAATTGTATGTGTGGGGTACAGAGATGAAGTAGTCATTCAAAAATCATGTTTAACACAATTATTGCACACAGAGTGAGTCCATGCAACTTATTATGTGACTTGTTAAGCACATTTTTTCTCCTGAACTTTAGGCTTGTCATAACAAAGAGGTTGAATACTCAGAGAGAAAAAAATCCACTTTGACATCGTGGGGTACTGTGGGGAGATCAGTGACACAAAATCTAATTTGAATCCATTTTAAATTCAGGCTGTAACAAAACAAAATATGGAACAAGTTGAGGGGTGGGAATACTTTCTGAAGGCACTGAATGTTACTGTCGATCCCCCTTTTTCTACACTATGTATACAAAAGTATGTGGACACCCCTTCAAATTAGAGGATTCGGCTATTTTAGCTACAGACGTTGCTGACAGGTGTATAAAATTGAGCCCACCACCATGCAATCTCCATAGACAAACATTGGCAGTAGAATGTCCTTCCTGAAGAGCTCAGTGACTTTCAACGTGGCCCCATCATAGGATGCCACCTTTCCAACATGTCAGTTCATAAAATTTCTGCCCCGTTAGAGCTCCCCCAGTCAACTCTAAGTGCTGTTATTGTGAAGTGGAAATGTCTAGGAGCAACAACGGCTCAGTCGCGAAGTGATAGGCCACACAAGCTCACAGAATGGGACCGCCGAGTGCTGAAGTGTGTAAAAATCGTCTGTCCTCAGTTGCAACACTCACTACCGAGTTCCAAACTACCTCTGGATGCAACGTCAGCACAATAACTGTTCATCAGGAGCTTCATGAAATGGGTTTCCATGGCTGAGCAGCAGCACACAAGACTAAGATCACCATGCGCAATACCAAGCGTCGGCTGGAGTGGTGTGAAGCTCGCCGCCTTTGGACTCTGGAGCAGTGGAACCGTGTTCTCTGGCGTAATGAATCATGCTTCACCATCTGGCAGTCCAACGCAGCCAGGAGAACGCTGCTTGCCCCAATGCATAGTGCCAACTGTAAAGTCTGGTGGAGGAGGAATAATGGTCTGGGGCTGTTTTTCATGGTTCTGGCTAGGTCCCTTAGTTCCAGTGAATGGAAATCTTAACACTATAGCATACAATGACATTCTAGATCATTCTGTGCTTCCAACTTTGTTTCAACAGTTTGGGGAAGGCCCTTTTCAGTTTCAACATGACAATGCCCCTGTACACTAAGCGAGGTACATACAGAAATGGTTTGTTGAGATCTGTGTGGAAGAACTTGACTGGTCTGCACAGAGCCCTGACCTCAACTCCATCGAACACCTTTAGGATGAATTGGAATGCCAACTGCGAGCCAGGCCTAATCGCCCAACATCAGTGCCAGACCTCACTAATGCTCTTGTGGCTGAATGGACGCAATGTTCCAACATTTAGTGGAAAGCATTCCCAGAAGAGTGGAGGGGGCTGTTATAGCAGCAAAGGGGGGACCAACTCCATATTAATGCCTATGATCTTGGAATGAGATGAGCAGGCATCCACGTACTTTTGATCATGTAGTGAATTTTCACCCATTTTCTCAGTAACAGCACCATTGTGCCACTGGTTTGCCTCAAGAACACCTTGTCCAGACCTTGCTTGCTTTGCGTCTTGTGTGTTTTATGAGTTCAGATTTAAAGGTAAAGCCCCAAAACCATACACTGAGAGGAAGAAGAAGAGGAGGAAGTAGAAGAGAGTCCACACCAGCCAACAGCCTTAGCCTCAGAAAGCTGCTGGTTTAGCATCTCTTCTCCAGATTATGTCCAGACTGGGGAGACACTGGTTTAAGGAAGTAAGGGCTAAAATAAACACAGCTCTGTGCATGTGCTGCAATCCCCCTATTCCTATAAGCTGCCTGGTTGGGAATAGACTCTGGAAATTCTGCTGCTTGGGGGAAAATCCTGTTAATGACTAGGAAAAGCAGGAGACACACGTTAGAGTGGAGTAATACGATTAGGAAGGAGTTGGAGAGGCTGGGTTGAGTTTGAGCTGATTTTGCGCAAAGAGGAAACATTTCAAAAAGGTTTCCATTTCTGGGAGAAGTTGAGGTTTTCAGACTCTTTTGGAATCTTCCAAGGTACATATGTCCTTTCGCTAACACTTGACTAGGCGTACGTGTATGAGATGTGTGTGTGTGTGTGTGTGTGTGCACAGACAGAATTGTTGACATGCGAGAAGCTGTCGTCTGGGATTGGCCTTGGGAGAGAGATAATCGCATGTGTGAGAGCCCCAGTGTGGTTTTCTAAAGGTTAGGGAGCGGGTGTGTTTTGGTGGCAATCCAGCGCCTGACCCAATTTCTATTAATTGTGTCGTGCTACTTCCTCAGTCTTGCCTAAAGAAGTGTTGTTGTGTGTGCATGTGTGTGTGTGTGTGTGTGTGTGTGTTTGAGTGAGGTCATTCCAGATAGTCAGGTATAGCTGTGTGCATGTGTGGTAGGTAAACAATGTTTTCACCAAGGGGTTTTGGAGACACGTCCAAATCTTATGGCTTTTACCTGTCAGAAAATAGTATACAGTCTATTTACCTGCTGTCCCATCTCCTCTAGAGGTTGTGTCAAGTTGGCTGGATGTCCTTTGGGTGGTGGACCATTAGTGATACACACGGGACACTGTTGAACGTGGAGAAATCCAGCAGCGTAGGCACTTCAAGACACAAACCGGTGCACCTACCTCCATACCCTGTTCAAAGGCACTTAAATCTTATGTCTTGCCCATTTACCTTCTAAATGGCACACATACACAATCCATGTCTCAATTGTCGCAAGGCTTAAAAATCCATCTTTAACCTGTCTCCTCCCCTTCATCTATACTGATTGAAGTGGATTTAAAAAGTTTACATCAATAAGGGATCATAGCTTTCATCTGGACAGGTTAAAGAAGGATATTTAAGCCTTGAGACAATTGAGACATGGATTTAAGTGCCTTTGAACGGGGTATGGTATTAGGTGCCAGGCACACAGGTTTGAGTGTGTCAAGAACTGCAACGCTGCTGGGTTTTTCATTCTCAACAGTTTCCCTCAGCCCCCAATTGACGTATATATTTTTTGATAGCAACGCACCGAATAGCACCCCAAACCAAAAAATCTTCCCGTGGGCCATGTTTCCACTTGTTGCTAAATTCATAAATTAATGTCATAATTTGGCCCATTCCCCTAGTGAGTCGGTCCCTGAATAGAAGGAGAGCATGAAAAACAGTGATGTGTAGTGAGGTGGCCCTTCAGCCTTCTAGCTCTAATCTTAGAACATCTTTCCAATCTGAAGTGTGAAAGGACATACAGATTTTTTTCAATCAAAATGATGCAGCTAAGATAAAATAAAATCCTTGACATAAAAAGACCCCCACCAGCCTCCTTCCTCACTCCATGTCCATGCCCCATGTCCATGCCCCATGTCCCATGCCCCATGTCCCATGCCCCATGTCCATGCCCCATGTCCATGCCCCATGCCCACTAGATAAGAAAACGGAAATGAAGAAATTAGAATAAAAAGATGTAGGATCTCGATCCTGCACTGATAGATTCGTGAGGCAGCGATTTGGTGATTTTCACTTTAACTTGCCTGATCCTTCCTCCTCTCTTCATCTCCTACCCTCCTCCTCTTGTGTTCTCCTCTGAGTGCTATATGAAAGAACGATCAGATCTCACGGCCAGCAGACAAGTTTCTCCCATGACCTTGAACAGATGATGGGAAGCTTTGCATCTGTCTTTCACTCTTTGTTTCTCATTCCCTTTCTTTCTTTAGGGCTTTACAGCATTATGTAAAGGTTGCAGCCTTAAATACCATCAAGTCCTTCTCTGTCTGGATTCATATACTCTCACAATAGTGACCTACAGAACAGCTATGAACAGAGAGAGTTTGAGAGAGAGAGTTTAAGTGTTAGGCCGTTTGAGAGGCAAAGAAAGGGGATAGAAAGGAATGCAGAAAGAGAACAAATGAGAGAGAGAGAGAGAGAGAGAGAGAGAGAGAGAGAGAGAGAGAGAGAGAGAGAGAGAGAGAGAGAGAGAGAGAGAGAGAGCATTCATCCACTAAAGCACTTGTGAAATCCATTCTAGCTAGCAGCATTCGGCACTAAAATTCTGACTCCCTTTCCCTTTTAACTGGGCGAGTTGGATATCTCTGCCTCTCAGTCTGTCAAATGTCCATTAAAAAACAGCACTCATGCTTATCAGAGCACAGTCCTATTAATTGGTTTGTTTGTTTTATCTCATTTTTTGGTGTTTTTTTTAAGGAAATGAACTGCACTTAATTGCCAATTCATTTTGTGTTCCTTTCAGTATGGGAATGAGGCTGTCATCAAAATAATGAGCTGGTTGTCATTGCAGGAGCCCTGCTGTTTAGATTCTCTATGAGAGGTTATTCTGTGTGAATAATCTTTGGGAGTGCAGAGGAACAGTTGAAGTCGGAAGTTTACATACACCTTAGCCAAATACATTTAAACTCAGTTTTTCACAATTCCTGGCATTTAATCCCAGAAAAAATTCCCTGTCTTAGGCTAGTTAGGATCACCACTTTATTTTAAGAATGTGAAATGTTAGAATAATAGTAGAGAGAGAGATTTATTTCAGCTTTTATTTATTTCATTACATTCCCAGTGGGTCAGAAGTTCACATACACTCAATTAGTATTTGGTAGCATTGCCTTTAAATTGTGTGACTTGGGTCAAACGTTTCAGGTAGCCTTCCATAAGCTTCCCACAATAAGTTGGGTGAAT
The DNA here is from genome assembly GCF_018296145.1 of Oncorhynchus tshawytscha. Classification (NCBI taxonomy): domain Eukaryota; kingdom Metazoa; phylum Chordata; class Actinopteri; order Salmoniformes; family Salmonidae; genus Oncorhynchus; species Oncorhynchus tshawytscha. Next base: position 14,060,523 of record NC_056451.1, on the reverse strand, counting down.
TTTGGCCCATTCCTCCTGACAGAGCTGGTGTAACTGAATAAGGTTTGTAGGCCTCCTTGCTCGCACACGCTTTTTCAGTTCTGCCCACAAATGTTCTATAGGATTGAGATCAGAGCTTTGTGATGGCCACTCCAATACCTTGACTTTGTTGTCCTTAAGCAATTTTGCCACAACTTTGGAAGTATGCTTGAGGTCATTGTCTTCCAAGATGGTGTAGCAGTCTTTTGTCCTCATCTTGTCGTGTCCTGTGTATAAATTGTGTATATATCTTTTTATATCTTTTTTTTTCTCGCATATATTTTTTAAATATTCAACATACTCTCCTGCAATCCGCCTCACCCAATGTGGTATGGATCTGCTATTTTCTTTATATTTAAACAGGAACCCCCAACAGAAGCTAGCCAGCTAACTAGCTAGTAGCTAGTAGTCAGCTTGCCACTGCTAGCGGTCATCAGCTACCTTTAGCCCGGACAACTCTCGCCAGTCTGCACAGCGCGACTCAAATCAGAGCAAATCTGACTTATTTTTCTCCATATCTCCGAATTCCTACCGCAAGCTCTGAACCTTTTCACCTGGATCATCGCAGCTAGCTAGCTGCTATCTGATTGGCCAATCCTGGCTAACGTTTCTGTCCCGAAGCAAGAACCAACTAGCCTGGAGCTAGCCTTTGCTAGGCCCATTTCCCGGTTAGCCGAAGAGGTCCATCAGCCACTCCTTGGGCTACAATACCTATTTTGCCAATTGACCTGGAACCCCGCCGACCCATCACGGCTGAACTACCGATGTAATTCGCCTAAGGGTTTTTTTCAACTGGCTCCTCCGTCGTGACATCCCCTGAATGCCCATCTGCTAGGCTGCTAGCCGTGGCCCGCTAGCTGTCTAGAGCATATCGGACAAATTATTTGGCCACTATACCTATTTTGCCAATTGGCCTGGACCCTTTTACCACACAGAGCCCTGCTGATCCACGACGACTGGTATGCCAACGTAACTGCATGAGGGGGCTACAACTGACTTCTTCCATCGTGACATCGCTCTAAGGCTCTTCTGCTAGCTTACTAGCCCCGGCCCACTAGCTGCCTGAATTGCCGTGTCTCCGGCCCGCTGAGCCACTCACTGGACCCCTATGATCACTCGGCTATGCATGCCTGTCCCTAATGTCAATATGCCTTGTCCATTGCTGTTTTGGTTAGTAATTATTGACTTATTTCACTGTAGAGCCTCTAAGCCCTGCTCAATATGCCTTAGTTAACCCTTTAGTTCCACCTCCCAGACATGTGGTGACTTCACCTGGTATAAATGTTTCTAGAGACAATATCTCTCTCATCGTCACTCAATGCATAGGTTTACCTCAACTGTATTCACATCTGTACATTATGCCTTGAATCTATTCTACCGTGCCCAGAAACCTGCTCCAATTACTCTCTGTTCCGAACGTACTAGACAACCAGTTCTTATAGCCTTTAGCTGTACCCTTATCCTACTCCTCCTCTGTTCCTCTGGTGATGTAGAGGTTAATCCAGGCCCCGCAGTGCCTAGCTAAACTCCCATTCCCTAGGCACTCTCATTTGTTGACTTCTGTAACCGTGAAAGCCTTGGTTTCATGCATGTTAACATTAGAAGCCTCCTCCCTAAGTTTGTTTTATTCACTGCCTTAGCACACTCTGCCAACCTGGATGTCCTAGCCATGTCTGAATCCTGGTTTAGGAAGACCACCAAAAACCCAGAGATTTCCATCCCTAACTATAACATTTTCCGACAAGATAGAACTGCCAAAGGGGGCGGAGTTGCAATCTACTGCAGAGGACAGCCTGCAGAGTTCTGTCTTACTATCCAATGTCTGTGCCCAAACAACTTGCGCTTCTACATTTAAAAATTCACCTTTGCAGAAACAAGTGTCTCTCCGTTGCCGCTTGCTATAGACCACCTTCTGCGCCCCAGCTGTGCCCTGGACACCATATGTGAATTGATTGCCCCCCATCTATCTTCAGAGCTCGTGCTGTTAGGTGACCGAAACTGGGACATGCTTAACACCCCGGCCATCCTGCAATCTAAGCTTGATGCTCTCAATCTCACACAAATTATCAATGAACCTACCAGGTACAACCCCAAATCTGTAAACACGGGCACCCTCACAGATATCATCCTAACCAACCTGCCCTCCAAATATACATCTGCGGTCTTCAACCAGGATCTCAGCGGTCACTGCCTCATCGGCTGCGTCCGTAATCGCCTGCGTCCGTAATGGGTCTGCGGTCAAACAACCACCCCTCATCACTGTCAAACGCTCCCTAAAGCATGCCTTTCTAATCGACCTTGCCCAGGTATCCTGGAAGGATATTGCCAGGTTATTCTTTAAAAGTGCTTTCCTCAACCTCTTAAATAAGCATGAACCAGGAACAGATATAGCCCTTGGTTCACTCCAGACCTGACTGCCCTTGACCAGCACCCTCGAGATATGCAACTTTTCAGGGAAGTTATAGGAATCAATATACACAGGCAGTTAGGAAAGCAAAGGCTACTTTTACAAACAGCATTTTGTATCCTGTAGCACAAACTCCCAAAAGTTCTGGGACACTGTAAAGTCCATGGAGAATAAGAGCACCACCTCCCAGCTGCTCACTGCACAGAGGCTAGGAAACACTGTCACCACCGATAAATCCGCGATAATTGAGAATTTCTATAAGCATTTTTCTATGGCTGGCCATGCTTTCCACCTGGCTACCCCTACCCCGGTAAACAGCCCTGCGCCCCCCACAGCAACTTGCCCAAGCCTCCCCATTTGTCCTTCACCCAAATCCAGATAGCTGATGTTCTGAGAGAGCTGCAAAATCTGGACCCCTACAAATCAGCCGGGCTAGACAATCTGGACCCTCTCTTTCTAACATTATCCGCCGAAATTGTAGCAACCCCTATTACTAGCCTGTTCAACCTCTCTTTCGTATTGTCTGAGATCCCCAAAGATGGGAAAGCTGCCGCGGTCATCCCCCTCTTCAAAAAGGGAGACACTCTTGACCAAAACTGCTACAGACTTATATCTATCCTACCCTGCCTTTCTAAGGTCTTCGAAAGCCAAGTTAACAAACAGATCACCGACCATTTTGAATTCCACCATACCTTCTCCGCTATGCAATCTGGTTTCCGAGCTGGTCATGGGTGCACCTCAGCCACGCTCAAGGTCCTAAACGATATCATAACCGCCATCGATAAGAGACAATACTGTGCAGCTGTATTCATCGACTTGGCCAAGGCTTTTGACTCTGTCAATCACCACATTCCTAACACACTACCGTATAATGACAAAGTGAAAACAGATTTTTAGACATTTTTGCTAATTTATTAAATATAAAAACAGAAATACCTTATTTAAATAAGTATTCAGACCCTTTGCTATGAGCTCAGGTGCACCTGTTTTCATTGACCATCCTTGAGATGTTTTGACAACTTGATTGGAGTCCACCTGGTAAATTCAATTGATTGGACATGATTTGGAAAGGCCCACACCTGTATATATACAATATATAAGGTCCCGCAGTTGATAGTGCATATCAGAGCAAAAACCAAGCCATGAGGTTGAAAGAATTGTTCTTAGAGCTCCGAGACAGGATTGTGTCGAGGCACAGATCTGGGGAATAGTACCAAACATTTCTGCAGCATTGAAGGTCCCCAAGAATAGTGGTGTCCATCATTCTTAAATGAAATAATTTTGGAACCACCAAGACTCTTCCTAGAGGTGGCCATCTGGCCAAACTGAGCAATTTGGAAAGAAGGGCCTTGGTCAGGGAGGTGACCAAGAACTCGATGGTCACTCTGACAGAGCTCCAGAGTTCTTCTGTGGAGATGAGAGAACCTTCCAGAAGCACAACGATCTCTGCAGTACTCCACCAATCAGGCTTTTATGGTAGAGTGGCCAAACGCAAGCCACTCCTCAGTAAAAGGCACATGACAGCCTGCGTGGAGTTGGCCAAAAGGCACCTTAACACTCTCAAACCATGAGAAACAACATTCCCTGGTTTGATGAAACCAAGATTGAACTTTTTGGCCTGAATGCCACCATCCCTACGGTGAAGCATGGTGGTGGCAGCATTGGGGATGTGTTTCAGCAGCAGGGACTGGGAGACTAGTCAGGATTGAGGCAAAGATGAACGGAGCAAAGTACAGAGAGATCCTTGATGAAAACCTGCTCCAGGGCGCTCACCTTCCAACAGGACAACGACCCTAAGCATATAGCCAAGACAATGCAGGTGTGGCTTCAGGACAAGACTCTGAATGTCCTTGAGTAGCACAGCCAGAGCCCGGACTTGAACCAGATCGAACATCTCTGGCGAGACCTGAAAATAGCTGTGCAGCGACGCTCCCCATCCAACCTGAGCTTGATAGGATCTGCAGAGAAGAATGGGAGAAATTCCCCAAATACAGCTGTGCCAAGCTTATGGCGTAATTCCCAAGAAGACTCAAGGCTGTAATCGTTGATAAAGGTGCTTCAACAAAGCACTGAGTAATGGGTCTGAATACTTACGTAAATGTGATATTTCTGTTTTTGCTTAGAATAAGGCTGTAACTAACAAAATGTGGAAAAAGTCAAGGGGTCTGAATACATTCCGAATGCACTGTATAGGCCTATGTAGCTTATGTACCATATGTTTTCATTTGAAGTATCTTTTAATCCTTTGCTTGTTTGTAACAATTCCAAAGACATTGGCAACTTTGTATTTCGAGTCACCTTCGTTGTGATGGTAGGCTTATCAGCTGTTACATAGAGACAGATAAACATCTTGATTCTATGTTGAGCAGATATCTTCTGTGTATAAAGTGAAGTGGAAGGGCAAAAAAAAGTATCTAACGACACACTTAGCTGTTCTGCGAGTGGTCTGAGGCAGTCGGTAAATAATTAGTGTTTTCAAGTTCAACTTTAGTAATGATGGTTTTGGGAAACCGCTCAGATTTAGCCATGCTCCTACAGATGTGCTAATGCCCACGTTTGAATGGACCAGAAATATGGTGATGTCATTTACAGTAACGTTTGTTACGTTCCAAATTCCATTTAATATGTGTTACATTTACACCCCCAAAACTATGTGTAATTTCCTCCCTATCACTCCCTCTCCATTGCTTTCACATTTCTCAGAACAAGTCACTGAGGGCAGGGAGAAAGGGTGCACGTCTTCAGTATGAAACCAAGCCCAATACCACGCTCTATCCCCACATTTCTCAGAACAAGTCACTGAGGGCAGGGAGAAAGGGTGCACGTCTTCAGTATGAAACCAAGCCCAATACCACGCTCTATCCCCACATTTCTCAGAACAAGTCACTGAGGGCAGGGAGAAAGGGTGCACGTCTTCAGTATGAAACCAAGCCCAATACCACGCTCTATCCCCACATTTCTCAGAACAAGTGACTGAGGGCAGGGAGAAAGGGTGCACGTCTTCAGTATGAAACCAAGCCCAATACCACGCTCTATCCCCACATTTCTCAGAACAAGTCACTGAGGGCAGGGAGAAAGGGTGCACGTCTTCAGTATGAAACCAAGCCCAATACCACGCTCTATCCCCACATTTCTCAGAACAAGTGACTGAGGGCAGGGAGAAAGGGTGCACGTCTTCAGTATGAAACCAAGCCCAATACCACGCTCTATCCCCACATTTCTCAGAACAAGTCACTGAGGGCAGGGAGAAAGGGTGCACGTCTTCAGTATGAAACCAAGCCCAATACCACGCTCTATCCCCACATTTCTCAGAACAAGTCACTGAGGGCAGGGAGAAAGGGTGCACGTCTTCAGTATGAAACCAAGCCCAATACCACGCTCTATCCCCACATTTCTCAGAACAAGTCACTGAGGGCAGGGAGAAAGAAAGGGTGCACAAGTCAAGGCTGAGAAAGGTCAGTATGAAACCAAGCCCAATACCACGCTCTATCCCCACATTTCTCAGAACAAGTCACTGAGGGCAGGGAGAAAGGGTGCACGTCTTCAGTATGAAACCAAGCCCAATACCACGCTCTATCCCCACATTTCTCAGAACAAGTCACTGAGGGCAGGGAGAAAGGGTGCACGTCTTCAGTATGAAACCAAGCCCAATACCACGCTCTATCCCCACATTTCTCAGAACAAGTCACTGAGGGCAGGGAGAAAGGGTGCACGTCTTCAGTATGAAACCAAGCCCAATACCACGCTCTATCCCCACATTTCTCAGAACAAGTCACTGAGGGCAGGGAGAAAGGGTGCACGTCTTCAGTATGAAACCAAGCCCAATACCACGCTCTATCCCCACATTTCTCAGAACAAGTCACTGAGGGCAGGGAGAAAGGGTGCACGTCTTCTTCAATATGCTCTATCCCCACAACCAAGCCCAGGGAAACGTCTTCAGTATGAAACCAAGCCCACGCTCTATCCCCACATTTCTCAGAACAAGTCACTGAGGGCAGGGAGAAAGGGTGCACGTCTTCAGTATGAAACCAAGCCCAATACCACGCTCTATCCCCACATTTCTCAGAACAAGTCACTGAGGGCAGGGAGAAAGGGTGCACGTCTTCAGTATGAAACCAAGCCCAATAGGGCCACGCTTCTATGAAACCAAGCCCAATACCATTTCTCAGAACAAGTCACTGAGGGCAGGGAGAAAGGGTGCACGTCTTCAGTATGAAACCAAGCCCAATACCACGCTCTATCCCCACATTTCTCAGAACAAGTCACTGAGGGCAGGGAGAAAGGGTGCACGTCTTCAGTATGAAACCAAGCCCAATACCACGCTCTATCCCCACATTTCTCAGAACAAGTCACTGAGGGCAGGGAGAAAGGGTGCACGTCTTCAGTATGAAACCAAGCCCAATACCACGCTCTATCCCCACATTTCTCAGAACAAGTCACTGAGGGCAGGGAGAAAGGGTGCACGTCTTCAGTATGAAACCAAGCCCAATACCACGCTCTATCCCCACATTTCTCAGAACAAGTCACTGAGGGCAGGGAGAAAGGGTGCACGTCTTCAGTATGAAACCAAGCCCAATACCACGCTCTATCCCCACATTTCTCAGAACAAGTCACTGAGGGCAGGGAGAAAGGGTGCACGTCTTCAGTATGAAACCAAGCCCAATACCACGCTCTATCCCCACATTTCTCAGAACAAGTGACTGAGGGCAGGGAGAAAGGGTGCACGTCTTCAGTATGAAACCAAGCCCAATACCACGCTCTATCCCCACATTTCTCAGAACAAGTCACTGAGGGCAGGGAGAAAGGGTGCACGTCTTCAGTATGAAACCAAGCCCAATACCACGCTCTATCCCCACATTTCGTGTATTTTCCTTTGACACTCACTGTACTGACATAGCACATCATTATGGAAGAATGGAGAAGCCCATTTGGGGTGACCTCCCTACCTAGGTGGAGTGAACTCTCGCCCCGCTGAGGAGTTCTACTGTCAGGCAGGAGTAGCTGTCAGGGTGATTTGAGAGGGTGTGCGTTCGACAGAGGAGGTACCAGCACTTAAGGAGAGACAGCTCTCCGAGTTCCAAATGAAAAAGAAAAGGATGATTGTCTTGGTGGCAAACGCTGTCCCAGTGATGCTGTCAGAATCACTGTTTCTCTCCCATCTAAATGTTTCAATCTCCCCTTCTCTGAGGACTGACAGAAGAGGTTTATGACTCGTTGTTCCTCCATCAAAATGATTCCATCTCTATCTTTCTTACTCTTCTTCTCTTTCCTTCTTGCACCTCTTATTCTCACTAAGGGATCAATAAGAGTAGCTTCAGTAGTAGGAGTCTACGTCAACCAATCCCAGTAGATGCCCCATCTTTCTGTCTTTTTCTCTGTCACTTTCTCTCTCAGGAATATGACAGAGGTTGTGGGAGCTGTCTTGTGTCGTACTTGCGGGATAATGTTTAATGCTTTCTGTCATCTCTTTTCAATGCTACAGGGGTCTGGGAGCCGGGTGTTGTAGTGTGTGTGTGTGTGAATCCTTTGTGCATGTTTATTGTGTGTGTGAATGTGTGTACGTGTGTGAGGGCATGTGTGTGTGACTGATCTCAGCGCCTCTGCAGTGAGGATGTTGGAGCTCAGTAGTGAGGATGCAGTAGTCATTGCCAACCATCCTGAAACACTGCAGGAGATTGGTGGTTGTTTTTTTTAGATGAGAGGGGACAGACATGTCGATATGTTAGTGTGTCAAATAGAGGCATGCCCAGGCTTGTCCTTTCTTCCCCCAGCTACGAGACAAAAGACTTACTCTGGATAAAAAGGACTAGATGAGTTTGTGTGTGGGTGTGCGTCCTCCCAGTATACAGCCCCAACTCCCCCCACCTCTAGTGACAGATGTGCTTGTTTCCCTCCTCTCTCTTTCCTCACCTCAACCTCCATGACAACCCAACAACAACAACATAAAATACCAGCCCACTCCGAACTTGAATTGCATGTTCGTTTTTCTTATCAGGATTATCATTCGTTTGGAGCTAGCATTTCTCATCTTTATGGTATACTGTATTTTGAATGTTCCCATTCGTCTTTAGCATGGCACGTAGCTGAAATTGCCCAGAGATTGGGTATCGGTTTGATGTGTGGTGGGGGTTTGAGATAACGACTGCCTGCCTGCTGCCTGTGACACCTTTGGAATCAGGAGGGAGGTACTTATTGTGTCCAGTTGCTTAGGAACGCTGCTCCAACTTGTCATTCTCCAGAATGAATGCACATTGTAAATAGAGGGGATGTTGGGAGGGTTACTCGGTTTATAAAACAGTTTAGGATGAAAGTCTGTTTGGTAGAGGGGCAATCTGCAGTTAAAACAATAACAACATTACCACCCCGCCACTGCTTTGGTAAACAGCTGTGGGATGGGGCTTGATAAATGCAACTAATCTCAAGTGAATATAACCATATTTGAGGATATACTGTGTTTGTTTACAAATACATTGTTTACAAACAATGGAGTAAAATAAGCTTATATTTGGGGTTCTGATGGAGTAAAATAAGCTTATATTTGGGGTTCTGATGGAGTAAGACAAACTAAGCTTGTGAGGCATTTATATGTTATAATATTCAAGAATCAATGGGTAAATGTACTCAAAGAGAAATATAAACGCTGCATGTAAAGTGTTGGTCCCATTTATTTCACATTTTGTGCAGAAATTAGTTTACATTCCTGTTAGTGAGCATTTATCATTTCTGTCTGTAAAAACTCATTCTGATTGGCTGGGCCTGGCTCCCCAGTGGGTGGGCCTATACCCTCCCAGGCCCACCCATGGCTGCGCCCCTGCCCAGTCATGTGAAATCCATAGATTAGTGCCTAATGAATTTATTTGCTTCTATGAACTCAGTAAAATCTTTGAAATTGTTCCATGTTGTGTTTATATTTTTGTTCAATATGTAATTAATTAAAGTCCAATCGCCGATTGCCCCTTTAATTAAGCTTCAACAATTTGTTCTTCACACCTCCTTGAGATTTTAAGCAGAAACTTAAAGGAGTAGTGAGTTACTTAAAACTATTCACCAACAAGCATATTTTTGTGCAGAATATGGTTGTAGGCTTATTGTGTGTGTGTGTGTGTGTGTGTGTATGTTTTCTTGAGTCGTGCCCCTAGAAAGAATGAAGGCGAGAGACAATTTTGCCTGTGAGGAAAAGGGTTGTGGTTATGGTTTTGTGACTGATGAACAGAAGGTCAAGTGTGCTGTGTGTGTGGTTGCAGCCCAACAAAATACACGACCGAGATGGTGAAATGTGTAATGTGTATGTGTCTGTGTACTGATGTAGGATCTTCATTTGAGCCAATTTGCTACAACAGGCAGATAATCCTGCATCAACAGGAAATAGGAATTATTTTTTGGATTATAATTATGTATATGTATATAATTATGTATTTTTCATTAGGGCAAATCAAGTCTGACATTTTAAAATGAAAATTACAAACTTTAGAAGCCTTTTAAATGTTGAATACACTAATAGTTTGCATTACTTGCTGTGAAGGAAAATTCTCAGCAACATAAGAGCGATCAAATTAAGATCCTACATCTGTAGGCTACACTGTTGTTCAGCGTGGGTGGTTTTTAGCCCCCGTGGCTCAGATAAGCGTTCTCACTCCGGTGAATCCGCCATGACAACAGGTATTAGGATATAATTTGCTATTAAGCCTAATGGAGCTCAAATAACCAGGCCCAGAGCTGGTGTTCTGCCCGTCTCTCCCATCATGTCATGGCTAGCCTGGTGGCCTCTCTGTATCACTGACCCCAAACAGCTACTGCTAGCCAGTTACTACAACTAGGCTTATCCTCCAAAGCAAACACTCTTGCCAGCCATGACTAACTATCCATAGGTAACGCTAGCTACATACAAGTAAAGTTTCATAGTTAACTCACCAATCATAACACAATTCATAGCTACTATAATTACAAACAGTGAATCTAAATGATGAGGCAAAGACATGCTCAGAATGGTCAATTATGCTAGCCATAACCCTGATGGATTGCTTGTATTATTAGCACAAACAGGCTATATGCTGGTGGAACACTATGCCTCAACAGACACGAAATGGAGACTAGAAAACTGGCAGATTCTGCATCTCTCTATTTCTGAATTACCATCATAAAGGCTAGAAAAATTTGTGGTGATTAACTGTTTAATGACCATCCACTGTCTTCTTCAACGAGCATACAGATGGAATATTTCCACTGTGTGTGCACGTGGATGCGTTCATGTCGGTAAATGTAGTCACCATATACAATCATATCCATTCATTCAGATCAATCGGCATCAATCGGCATGATATATCAATCGGCATGATATAACCACCAGTATTATCCCCAGTATGTAATTCTATGGCTGACACTACTTAGCTCAACTCAAAGATGAGAGGCTTGTGTGGGGAGCTGAATCCGGAAGGTCAGAGAGAACGTGCGAATGAGAAGGTGAGCGTGGATGACAGGGATGGAGTGTTGAGTTTCATTGGTTTGACAGGGGGAGAGGGTGGGCCTCCCCAATCACGGCACACAGTTTAAGAGTCATTGGGTGGACTGTCAGCCGCATGACACACATATGTTGGTCATTGAGTTTCCACTAAGATCATACAATGGCCATTGTGGCCGAGTCATGGCCCCCTTCCAACCCCTAGAAACAGAACACATGCTATTTGACCTGACTCCTAAGGTTAACAGCTGTCTCTCCTGCCAATCTGTTCTCTGTTGGCCGCGCGCGCAAGAGACAGAGAGAGAAACTCCCCTGCTTTCCCTGTGTCATGCTGAGTGTCACATTCAGATAGAGATACAGTATAACTGCCCATTTGAGTTATCTATGAGCCAATTGAGTGAGTTGTAGCCTCTTTACCCCCCCCTAAAGGGCTGTCAGGGGATTGGCCAGTGTGCCAGATTTAACCAGGAAGTACTTAGAGACAGACAGGACACTGTTTGTGCTGGTTCACCTCCCACTCAGAATGTGGCAGGAATCTGAAAGAAAGAGAAATAAAGAGAGACAGTCTGAAGTCTACATTCCTGATGTGGCTCATTTTGAGATTGAGGTTTGTGTTACAGAGGCTGTCAAGCCACAAATGACGAAATGCTTTAGTGCAATTGTGGCTTTCCTAAAACTAGTCCTGAATATCTATTTTTGAAATGTGGTAACTTAAAGACTTTTGATGAAATGGATACTCTTGTAGGCCTTAACCCATCTTGCTATTCATTTAAATGCTATGGTGTGTCATTCAATAGTGCTGCCATGGTAGGTTATTTCCTTTGCTATGAGTTGATACGCTGTCACATTAGAGAGAATATAAAACATTCTTATTTAAGAGTTGAGTGATTGGACATGAAAAGATGAGTTGTACAGGGCTTTTCTTTCATAATAAATAACTCCAATGGAAGTTTTTCTTTCTTTCACTCTCCGGGTCTCTGAGTGTCAAGAGTTTGTTATTAGCTTTTTAAAAGATACCGCTGTCTCGTACACCTCCCCACAACAATGGTCATCACATAGTTATGCTTGCTGGGAATGTTTCTATATGTGTCCCATGCATTTTGTGAACACTATTCTAGCATGAACTTCAATTTGGTATTTTAAAGGGATTATGCTCTGCGTTGTCTTAACCCCCTCTGCCCACTCGCAAACACACACACGCGCACACACACACACACACACACACACACACATATACTTACTTTTGAAACACAATTGCACTGTGATCACCCAGCATCTGTTGGGGGCTCCTAATGCCATTTCCCCTCAGGCTCTAAGGCCGTAACAGGCCTACTTAGTCTTTGATGCTGGTCACATATTTTGCAAGACCTGTAGCTAATTTAAGGTTAAGGGAATTTTTTTTACTTGACTCAGTCACAGATTTGAACCCCTAAAGGAGTCCATAGGTGAAAAGAGACTGCAGTCCATGGTTACTGTTTGTTTACTTAGACTGAGATGACTGACGTTAAAATCGATGATCGTGATGGGGCGGGATGGGGAAGTAGGGAAATTGAGAGCAATTCATATGTACATACCAAAATGACCAGTCAGTAACTTCAATCCATAAACAGATTAAATGTACTCCCTTAGCAACCTCTGTATGTTTATAACATCTGTGAATACTATTTTCTATAAGATTACCGGAAGTTTAAGTACTTTCATCGACTGGAACAAATCTTTCATTCAAGACTTACCATTTCAACCCTAAAGCTTTCTATAAGAGCCAGTAAAGTTAGAAAATTAAAATAAGAATGTCCTACTTACATTTCTACCTTGACTTGGCGCTGAGACTGACAGCAGTTGATAAATTACATTTGTCGACATCGCCATGACAACGCCATAACGAATGCGAATGCCCATCTGGAGTAATTCAGCTGGTAAACATTTGGTTTCCAGAGGTGGCCCCTTTTCTACCTATAATGAGAGGGCTAGTTATTCCAGCTGTATAGGCTAAGGCAAGACCCGGGAGGTGATGGCTAAGAGCATGGAGCAATACCCAGCTAGCTAATGAGGCGAGTGCATTTGGCCGAAAACAGTGTGGGACTTCTAAGCTAACGCATACTCAAGCGAGGCAAGGCTACTTGTCCTCCGTGGCTGGACTGGAGCAGATGTTTCACATTAGGGTCCGCCGAGAGATAGAACGAGAGAGAGTGCAGGGGAGAGACATGCATCTTCCATTCGTCTGTCGGAAATGTCACTCTGCAATCTGAAAGCGATCAACCCGGCCAGCAGGGTAGCGAGTGAGGGCCACATGTTTCAACCAGATCTTGCCTGACTGTGTGTGTGTGCACCTTTGAGTAAGAGTGTGTGTGTTCAGATTTCATGACAGCAGGTAACTTCCCAATGACAGGCACATGTGGCGTGATTAGCCCCACCTTCTCCTGAGGATTTCTCTAATGTCGAAGTTTTGACAAGCCATGGTAATAATTAACCTTCATGGCTGAAACCCCTACCTGCCTCACTGACTGATGCCTGCTGTCCTCATCTTCAATGCTGCAATGCCCCTCCCCCCAACTTTGTAGAAATTCCACTTTACCTCTCATAATGGTGTTTTCAAAGACCTGTCAATCATTGGCGCCCGCGCTGTTCACCTAGCAACAGGGAGCGGGAAAAGTTCATTTGTGAGGATACAGGGAGAGTGAGCGAGAGAAATGGAAGTGAGAATCCTTTAAAAAGTGGAGCTTGTTATTGTTTATTTCCTCTCTGGTTTACTGGGGAAAGGATTTAGTGGGTGCGCTGGCCATGGGCTATATGTGATTTAGTTGGAATTCCTTCCCTCACTCCACTCCATCTTGGCTGTGACTGACAAATAACATGGCGAGCCAACCTTAATACCACTTAATCTGAAATGCTTTATGAATCATCATTTTTTTCTCTGTCTGTCTGTCTGTCTGTCTGTCTGTCTGTCTGTCTGTCTGTCTGTCTGTCTGTCTGTCTGTCTGTCTGTCTGTCTGTCTGTCTGTCTGTCTGTCTGTCTGTCTGTCTGTCTGTCTGTCTGTCTGTCTGTCTGTCTGTCTGTCTGTCTGTCTGTCTGTCTGTCTGTCTCGCCCGCCCGCCCTTCTTTTCTGGACTTATTACCACTGTGCCTGTACACAACATTCTCTAACAGCAAAATATGTTTATGCTTGTGTTAGTGGCATACACACAGGTATATATACTACATGTAGGTGTATATAGGCCTAAACTACTCACTTTGATTGGCAGGTGCCATATGCAAAGTGCAGACTGGCACCTCAGAGGTTTATGTACAAACCATTGTCAAGATGAATTGTATACCAGTTCACAATCAAGCTATAGGGAGACAGCATCTAGTGTAATAGCCTTGCATTCATTCGTCTGGAACGTAGGGTCAGGTTGATACCTGAATGACAAATCTACTCCTTCAGGAGGGTGTTGTTGGAGGGGCCAGCAGGGGGCACTCTTCCCTCTGGTCTGATCAGACCTAGCAACACCTTCATGAGAACACAAACATACAGATGTTGTGTACCATTCCTTCACCCTCAGCAGCAGAGCATGTCCATAAGGCAAGCTTAAACCCCCTCCACTCTGCACCAAAGTGTTCTAATCCCAAATACAGACCCTGTCTCGAATACCTCCCTTCAACTCTTCACTATCCTCCTAACGCACACAGGCACACACGCGGGCACACACAGACACACAACCACACACCTCAACAACTCACCCAGTGAAAGCTATATTTGTGTCACACTCAGGTGAAGCCATTTGTGTCCCATTCCAGAGAAGACATTTTGAAATACAATTGAACATGATTCTTATTTTGTTCAATTCCATAGACAAAACGTGTGCTGCCAGTGTGAAGACTGACACAGAGGTAATCCAAAGACAATCGAACCAAAGCCTATACAGGGTGTGCAAGGGTCTATGATTGAGTAATAGTATAATCAGGTTTTCCCCTTTCTGTCAGCGCTCGTACTCTGAACAATGGACAATTAACAAAAGACTCCATGGTGCATTTTCTCCTTGAGTGTGAGAAGGTAGAGCAAGCCTGACAAAAACGGGTTTGTGTGTGTCGAGGTAACAATGCGAGCAAACGCCAAGCGAATCGAGGCCATGCAGAAGTTGTGGCATGGAAGAGACAGGTTATTCAGAAACAAGGGGACAGGAGGAGAGGCACTTGGCGCTGGATAAACGACTGAACCATGCAGAATTCCAACGCTCTGGGCCATGCTTTGGAAAACCAACTGTCATGAGATTCTATAATAAGATCATCCTTCTAAGACGATAAGCATTTTCTTTGACTTATTTTTTCTACCTTTCGGGTAGTTTTTCTCTCGTTGCTGCCGTTGTAGTTGTCAAAAGTGTTTTTGTGTGTGTTTTTTTTGCGTTTGGGACTGACATCAACAGAACTAGGACATCCGGAGAGGACCGGTGGAGATGGCAGGAGTTTGCGCTGATATGGCACATTGTGGTGTTATTGTCTGTTTTGCAGCAGGGTTTGTGGCATTTTATCTGGGTTACATGAGGTGCACTGACTGGCAAATACTGTAGGTTCAACTGTAGTATCATCCACAATATCCCAGGGACTACAAATGTTAATGAACCTTTTACCTGAATATGCCACATTCATTGAAATACTGGTATGCATTGCCCCTTTCAAATAAACATATGAACAGTCATAACAGTAGGCATATGGATTCATTAGTATGAGTGACCAATTAATTGCAGTCAGTAAATGAAATTCATTGTGTCATGGCCAAATGTCATATTACATATGTCAATGAATGCTGATGCAGAAACCGGTATTATATTTATAAGGCATTTACCTTGGATATAAGATCATGGGGCATTATGTATTATGAGTCATCTCACCATAGCACCCACCTCCAAGGACATACACAGAAGCTATTGTGGCACCACTCAGCACACATTACCTGCAAAATGAGGAGAAGAGTAATTTTACACATAAGACAAAGCATTAATTCATTGTCTGGTACAGATCCATTGATTAGACTGGCTTCTCTTCTATAACAACAACATGTACCGGTGGCTGTGCCTGCACTACACTGTGTTCCTTACAGGTCAAATAAACGATCGCTCTCCACAAACTATACACTGTCACTAAGCGTTAGGCAATAACCCTTCTCAAGGGGACGGATAAATGAAGCGGACCGAATGAGAAGGTACTTTCATTGATTGCAATCAGAGAGACTTCTGGGGGTGGTGGTTGGGAGGGGGAGACTGCCATCGCTTTAAGAGGGGAGACACAGGCAGAAAGATAATCAAAGGAGGGGGGATGGCGGTTCGGGGGGAGGCGGAGCTCTGATTACCCATTAGCGTTATAACGGACTGCATGATGGCAGTGGTGGGATGCGAGCTGCCAGAGGGCCTGATTGAATGATTTCCAAGCGTGGCTGGAGTCCAGAGAGACCGGAGCTCATTCACTGGTTAGCAAGTGGCCTGGCCTCTGCTTCATCGCCCATAGGTGGGGACAGCAGCCCCTGCTGGTCGAGGGAGGAACTGGAACTTGTCTGAGGAGAGAATAGGAGGCAACTCACTGTGCATCATAACATGGTCTCTTTGAGAACTAATTGAATCTAACAAGGACCTGTTGACTACCCATAGGCTCAGGGAATGAGACCAGCATAGCGTATGATGGCATCAACTTGTTTAATATGAACTCAAACACATAGAAATAAGCTTGATGCAGGGCTCCAGGGTGCAATTGGGTGGATTACCTGACACGGGTGATAGAGTACCTGTCACACTCGATAGCCACTGGTAAATTTTGAGGATGAACAGGAGGGTAAGGCCACAGCACAGAGGGAGGGGTGGCGGTTCTGGGAGGAGGGGTGCAGACAGATTGGTGTGACAATGAATAATGATGTAATGAAGGGAGATTGATGGGCAGTCATCACTGCTCTGCTGATTTCAGAGATTGAAGTGGTCTCTCTCTCGCTCCGTCCTCCCCTTAAGTTTATCTTACCCTCTCTCTTTCAGAAGAAGAAGGGATGATGAGGAGGGTGCTAATGTCAGTCTTTGTCCACTGGATTTTGTGGCAGTGGGAGTTCTGAGATCTCCTAATAGTTCAGGTTAGAGACTGGGGGAAATGTAAGCTGATAGATCAATGGCCAAGGTTAACTTCTACATGAAACGGATGGTCACAGTGTTCCATGGTTGGCACAGGGGAAGCAGGGTGTGGCTGTTAGGACTGTGCATGTGTTATACACACTCCCAAGGGTCCCAAGGGGCACTGTGACAGGGGACAATACACTCTCCCACAGTCCCACACGCATACCAGTAGTGTTATGCAGCACTACACAAAGCCAGAGATCTGATACATAAAACAGGGAACCCCCCCAGCCTCTACACACACACACACACACACACACACACACACACACACACACACACACACACACACAACCTGAATTCTCCCTCTGTGTTTTCAAGGGGAGGAGGTGGGACCCACCTGACATTAATTTGACTGTCAGCTCAGTTCACACTATTCAGAGATGGAGAGAGAGAATGTGAGAAGGATAAATAGAGGAAGGAATAATATGGATGGAGAGAGGAGAGGGAGGTGTCTGTGACAGGGAGATGAAGAGCAGGGAAAGTGTTGGGGAAAAAGTAGGTGAAAATGAAGCGAATGAGACGAACTGAGCACGGAAAGAAACACTTGTTAGTTCTCTTGGCCTTAGATGGCGGTTCTAAGGTCAAGGTTTACCAGATTGCATTATTTTCCTCTCTTACTCACTGTCACTTTTTTTCTGCAGAGAGGCATGCCAAAATATGATGAAAGACTGGCGTGAGTGCCAGCGACACAACATTCGACACCGTCAACTACAAACCCATTCCCCTGTCACACACGTGCTGCATTTCGGGGTAAATTGCTGTAATTTGTGTTACGGCTTTTCAAAAGACGACCGAGGTGGGGGTCTTTTTTCCTTGCTGCAGGGGCCGATCGTTTTATGACTGGAGTTTTCATCCCCATTAACTGTATAAAAACAAATAGATATATACATATATAGTTGAAGTGGGAAGTTTACATACACTTAGGTTGGAGTCATTAAAACTCATTTTTCAACCACTCCACAAATATCTTGCTAACAAACTATAGTTTTGGCAAGTCGGTTAGGACATCTACTTTGTGCATAACACAAGTCATTTTTTCAACAATTGTTTACAGACAGATTATTTCACTTATAATTCACTGTATCACAATTCCAGTGGGTCAGAAGTTTACATACACTAAGTTGACTGTGCCTTTAAACAGTTTGGAAAATTCCAGAAAATTATGTCATGGCTTTAGAAGCTTCTGATAGGCTAATTGACTAATTAAGTCTGGTTCAACCTTGGGAGCAATTTCCAAATGCCTGAAGGTACCACGTTCATCTGTACAAACAACAGTACGCAAGTATAAACACCATGGGAACACGCAGCCGTCATTCCGCTCAGGAAGGAGACCCGTTCTGTCTCCTAGAGATGAATGTACTTTTGTGCGAAAAGTGCAAATAAATCCCAGAACAACAGCAAAGGACCTTGTGAAGATGCTGGAGAAAACGTGTACAAAAGTATCTATATCCACAGTAAAACGAGTCCTATATCGACATAACCTGAAAGGTCGCTCAGCATGGAAGAAGCCACTGCTCCGAGGCCGCCATAAAAAAAGACTATGGTTTGCACCTGCACATGGGGACAAAGATCGTACTTTTGGAGAAATGTTCTCTGGTCTGATTAAACAAAAATAGAACTGTTTGGCCGCAATGACCATCATTATGTTTGGAGGAAAAAGGGGGAGGCTTTCAAGCCGAAGAACACCATCCCAACCGTGAAGCACGGGGGTGGCAGCATCATCTTGTGGGGTGATTTGCTGCAGGAGGGACTGGAGCACTTCATAAAATAGATGGCATCATGAGGTAGGAAAATGATGTGGATATATTGAAGCAACATCTCAAGACATCAGTCAGAAAGTTAAAGCTTGGTTGCAAATGGGTCTTCCAAATGGACAATGACCTCAAGCATGCTTCCAAAGTTGTGGCAAAATGGCTTAAGGACAACAAAGTCAAGGTTGGAGTGGCCATCACAAAGCCCTGACCTCAATCCCATAGAACATTTGTGGGCAGAACTGAAAAAGCGTGTGCGACAAGGAGGCCTACACACCTGACTCATACACCAGCTCTGTCAGGAGAAATGGGCCAAAATTCACCCAACTTATTGTGGGAAGCTTGTGGAAGGCTACCCAAAACATTTGACCCAAGTTAAACAATTTAAAGGCAATACTACCAAATACTAATTGAGTGTATGTTAACTTCTGACCCACTGGGAATGTAATGAAAGAAATAAAAGCTGAAATAAATCATTCTCTCTACTATTATTCTGACATTTCACATTCTTAAAATAGTGGTGATCCTAACTGACCTAAAACAGGGAATTTTTACTGGGATTAAATGTCAGGAATTGTGAAAAACTGAGTTTAAATGTATTTGGCTGAGGTGTATGTAAACTTCCGACTTCAACTGTACGCACGCACGCACGCACACACGCACGCACGCACGCACGCACGCACGCACACACACACACACACACACACACACACACACACACACACACAAACACAAAAACACACACACACACACACATATATATATATTGTATATATACTGTATATGCAGGTGCTGTTTTCCCTATTCAATCCCTTTTAATGGTTTCTGTGTGACTCATTGTGAATCTTGCATGAAGTCAGGTTCCATTTTCCTTCCATTGTTTCAATGACATTAAAAAAGTAAGACATGTCTCCAACTGGGTATTCCGTGCAAAATCATGCCATTCTCTCACATGTACGCAACATGTCTCTTGTAAATGAGTTACTGCTCATATGTCGGGGAGAATAACACACAGTACAGCACTGAAGAAATCTGATGAGGTGTATGTGCAAGGAAGTGGAAAGAAGAGAGAGAGTTTCACAGGAGACATGCAGTAGCGTACTGTACTGTGTTGCTGATGCATGGATCATTTTGTTGTAGCAATAGTCTTCAGGCTCTGGGTCCTGGGTCTGCCTCTCTTGGGCTGCCTGCTCAAAAAGGGCCTTGTGTTGGAGGATATGGGAACCATGACTGAACAATCCTCGGCTTTATCAAAAATGGTGTAGCAGGCCCAACAATGCCTCTTAAATGATGCCCATATCCAGGTGTATGACAGTTGTCTCATTTGGAACCACCTCTAAAGTAACAAATGGCTCAGTCTCGATGTGCTGAACATGGTTCAACATGGAGTAGGAACTTAAAAGATCAACTAAAAGGATCCTAACTCACTCAAAACATGCAAATGTGTTTTCTGTTGCTTATTTAAAAAATTGATTGCAGTCTTGGGGTGTGATTCGATGTGGGTGTGTTATCGTTATCGTACCCTGGCAGTTGCTGTTGTTTGTTGCTCTTGAGACACCATAGCAACAACATAGCCACTAGCCTACCACTTCCTCAAAATAGTCCGAATTAATCTAAGATAAATCAAGAAATCAGTTATTAATTTAGACAATTTTGGACCTTATAGAATATTATCTAAAAACTAGAAGTTCTTGCACATAAATATAACAATTCCGGCACCCAAAATGAGCAGGCTACTCGCACATATTTCTGTCCAAGTCAAGCACTGGGCAGACTGGAGTGATCACTACCAAACACATCAGCAAGTTGCCACTCCATAAAGGACTTAAGGGCCAAGTGTTCTTTCAACATAACATTGGCGAAATGTTGACTTAGTCCGAGGCGCTGCGTAATGTGGGCAGGTCTGTCTCACTGTCTGTGATCTGCCGTACGATTGGATAGAGCACAATCACCGCAGCTGTTTATCTGTGCATGACAATTGTCCCTAGGCATTACAATCCTGTGTTAAAACCTCTTAAGGATTATTCCCTTTTTTTTTCAATTTTCGCTTAAAATGACATACTCAAATGTAATTGCCTGTAGCTCAGGCCCTGAAGCAAGGATATGCATATTATTGGTACCATTTGAAAGGAAACACTTTGACGTTTATTGAAATGTGAAAGGAATGTAGTAGAAAAAAACACAATAGATCTGGTAAAAGATAATACAAAGAAAAAAAACAACATTCTTTTGTATTTTTTTGTACCATCATCTTTGAAATGCAAGAGAACGGCAATAATGTATTATTCCAGCCCAGGTGCAATTTAGATGTTGGCCACTAGATGGCATCAGTGTATGTGCAAAGGTTTAGACTGATACAATGAACCATTGCATTTATGTTCAAAATGTTGTATCAAGACTGCCCTAATGTGCCTAATTTGTTTATTAAACATTTTTCATGTTCCAAATTGTGCACTCTCCTCAAACAATTGCATGGTATTCTTTCACTGTAATAGCTACTGTAAATTGGACAGTGCAGTTAGATTAACCAGAATGTAGACTTTCTGCCAATATCAGATATGTCTATGTCCTGGGAAAGTTTCTTGTTACTTACAACCTCATGCTAATCGCATTAGCCTACGTTAGCTCAACAGTCCAGTGGAAGGGACATCAATCCCGAAGAAGTTTTAATGGGCAAGTGGGCATGATCGAAATCAAAACTCAACCCCATGTAAAGTTGTGACAAACTAAGTTACACAAATCTCACAAAACTGAGTTTTGTAATATACTGACTTTATGACCAAAATTGTCCAACTTAATCTTTTTAGTTAATTTTGGCACTGGAATAATGCTGCGTTCATAAACAAATAGGAAGGTAGTATTTACCACATACGATTGGGAAAAATCCACATGAACGCCTCTCCAACTTGTAATTACTAGTAGGAAACTCGTCTATTATCCCTGAGGTCTGACTTCTCCAACATGCTGACCTCTGACGTTGCCTACTAAGGAAATGGCCTTGATAACAGCATTTTTGCCTGATAAATGTAACAACAAACCATTATTTATAAAAATAAATCTATTTCTATGTTTTTGAACACTATAATTTGTTTACAAATATGATAGCTGTAGTTTTAGTTTATGGTTGATGGCCAATCGCCATTTCTCAACGAGTTCAAAGTACGTGAATACATCCAACTGGTTTTTACAGCTTCCCAACTGGTAAGTACCACCTTCCCACTTGGTTATGAACACAGCATAAATGTTTCTTACACTGAACAAAAATATAAACATGCAACATTTCTAAATGTTTTACTGAGTTATAGTTTATATAAGAAAATCAGCCAATTTTTTTTAAAATCATTAGGCCCTAATCTATGGATTTCACATGACTGGGAATACAGATATGCATCTGTTGGTCACAGATACCTTCAAAAATGTTAGGGGCATGGATCAGAAAACCAGTCAGCATTTGGGTGACCACCACCAGTCTCATGCAGCGCAACATCTGCTTTACATAGAGTCGATCAGGCTGTTGATTGTGGCCTGTGGAATGTTGTCCCACTCCTCTTCAACAGCTGCGCAAAGTTGCTTGATATTGGCGGGAATTGGAACACGCTGTAGTAAACATCAATCCAAAGCATCCCAAACATGTTCAACGGGTAACATGTCAGGTGAGTATGCAGGCCATGGAAGAATTGGGAAATGTTCCGCCTCCAGGAATTGTGTACAGATCCTTGCGACATGAGGCCGTGCTTTATCATGCTGAAACATGAGGTGATGGCGGCGGATGAATGGCTCGACAAAGGGCCTCAGGATCTCATCACGGTATCTCTGTGCATTCAAATTGCCATCGATAAAATGCAATTGTGTTCGTTGTCTATAGCTTATGCCTGCCCATACCATAACCCCACCACCACCATGGGGCACTCTGTTCACAACGTTGACATCAGAAAAACGCTCACCCACACGAAGCCATACACATGGTTCGCGATTGTGAGGCTTTATGGACGTACTGCCAAATTCTCTAAAACGACGTTGGAGGCAGCTTAGAGAAATGGACATTAAAGTCTCTGGCAACAGCTCTGGTGGACATTCCTGCAGTCAGCATGTCAATTGTACGCTCCCTCAAAACGTCTGTGGCAGTGTGTTGTGTGACAAAACTGCACATTTTAGAGTTGCCTTTTATTGTCCCCAGCACAAGGTTTCACCTGTGTAATGATCATGCTGTTTAATCAGCTTCTTAGTATGCCACACCTGTCAGGTGGATGGATTATCTTGGCAAAGGCGAAATGCTCACTAACAGGGATGTAAACAAATTTGTGCACAACATTTGAGAGAAATAAGGTTTTTGTGCTTATGGAAAATTTCTGCGATCTTTTATTCCAGCTCATGAAACACTTTACATGTTGCGTTTAAATATTTGTTCAGTATGTATTTTTGTTCAGTGTTTATTGATGCCACATAGGCCGTTTTCAAGCAGAGAAATTGGTTATTGAGTTCAGTTGCCCTTTAAACGACATGCAGATATACTGCATAGGCTACACTCAACAGGCTTGGAGGTTTGGTCAATAAAACTCTAAAAGGAAAATCTCTGGCAGTAGCCTAGCACCCAGAAACAATATTGATCTCTGCAGATTGCACTTTCATTGAAAAGGATCCTCGACAAATGATTTCCAGTGAATGAGAGACAGCAAATATTGAGGTTCAACCTAGATTAGGCCTACTCATTTTGGTGCCTCATTATCATGTAGTCTACATTTTGGACGCTTTTCATCAAATGAGGATCAATCTTGACTGCCTGTCACTAGGAGTTGAAATTACAAACATATTGGTGAGAAGGCTTTTGTTGTGTTGTTTCGTTATCACTGCAAGCATGTGCAAACAACTCCAAAATAGGTAAGGTAGACCAATTAGCCTAACACAATTTGTAAGCAAGTTTTCAGCTCCAAAAATGTAATTTAGTCAATGAACATAGTTATTTGTTGAGAAAGGTTCAAATATAGTTATTTCATTTGATATTCACACTACTGGTGAAAAGTTTTAGAACACTTACTCATTCAAAGGTTTTTCTTTATTTTTACTATTTTCTACATTGTAGAATAATAGTGAAGACATCAAAACTATGAAATAACACATATGGAATCATGTATTAACCAAAAAAGTGTTAAACAAATCACAATATATTTTATATTTGGGATTCTTCAAATAGCCACCATTGCCTTGATGACAGCTTTGCACACTCTTGGCATTCTCTCAACCAGCTTCACCTGGAAGGCATTTCCAACAGTCTTGAAGGAGTTCCCACATATGCTGAGCACTTGTTGGCTGCTTTTCCTTCACTCTGCGATCCGACTCATCCCAAACCATCTTAATTTGGTTGAGGTAGTGTGATAGTGGAGGCCAGGTCATCTGATGCTGCACTCCATCACTCTCCTTCTTGATAAAATAGCCCTTACACAGCCTGGAGGTGTGTTGGGTTATTGTCCTGTTGAAAAACAAATGATTGTTGTGATAATTGTGTTGTTTGCTCTATAACCTGTTTGTTTACATGCCTTGACACCACAATATATATCGGCCTAAAGCCGAGACAATAAGAAGACACAGTGGCAGAATAAATTCAACCTCACATTAGTTTCATTACAAAACCGGGGAACAACACCTGTCCTGTGAAGTCCACAAAACATATTGCATGGTCAAACAGGTTATTGTTCGGACCACTAAACAACTATTGATTTAGAACCACTGAGAGTTACCGCAAGTTGCAAAGAAAACAGGAGCTGCCTCCACTATTCCAGCACCATTTCAACATCATCTAATGACCTATTCTAAGTCTAATACAGTGACAACTAAAAGATACCAAAAACGATTTAGTCCAATCAACGTAAGCTAAATATGACGTGGCTGTCCATGCACCTGATTTGTGTGTGTGTGGGTGCATGCAAGTAGAAAAAAACATGTTGACTCACCTTACTTATAGAGAAACGTCAATGCCATCCGCCTCTTTCATGTTACATAAACCGTCTTTGACTTTTTCATACATTTCACACTTTAAGTTTTTGTTGTCCTACACTACCTGGCTAAAATACTTGCTCACTAGCCTAACTTCCTTTCATGGGCAATGATAGGCCAGGCCAGCTAGTTAACATGAGCATACCACATATAGCTACATGGTGAACTTCCGTCCTCTCGGGCCAGGGGCACAATGTATGGATTTATGGTTGGATCAGAATCGCCTGTATAATCAATGGCCAGTACAGAGAATGAAGTAAAACCACAAGTGTAAATCCCTATCTCCATCAATGGCTAATTTAAGAAATGGATGATTTTAGCTAGCTAGCTAGCCACCGGACAACAACAACACAACGAGATGCAACAATAATGACATTAGGCTGGTGATGTGATTAGTCTTGAGACAAATCCAAACTAGCTTCCCTTGACACTTTAACAACAATGTCATACTCTTTCTGACTAGACAGCATCCGATAGATACAAAACACATACTGAGACAGAGGGGCGCTGTTTCATTCTACTCGGATGCTTTCTTCCTTGACATGCATTCAGTCTCTTGCGGATTGAAAAATATATATTAAATGCAGAGAGACGAAAGATACATTATTTTTCATGTTATTTTGTTAGTTTTTTGTTGGTATATTAAAGATAATATTAAGGAAATATTAATTTTCTTATAGGATGTTGGCTACCTGAGCTTTGGGCCGGTGTATAACCTAACCTTAACCCTTTTATCAAACCCTTCCCCTAACCCTAACCTTAACCCTTTTAGCAAACTCTTCCCCTAACCCTAACCTTAACCCTTTTAGCAAACCCTTCCCCTTCCCCTAACTCTAACCTTAACCCTTTTAGCAAACCCTTCCCCTTCCCCTAACTCTAACCTTAACCCTTTTAACTAACCCTTCCCCTAACTCTAACCTTAACCCTTTTAGCAAACCCTTCCCCTTCCCCTAACTCTAACCTTAACCCTTTTAGCTAACCCTTCCCTAACCCTAACCTTAACCCTTTTAGCAAACCCTTCCCCTAACCCTAACCTTAACCCTTTTAGCAAACCCTTCCCCTTCCCCTAACTCTAACCTTAACCCTTTTAGCAAACCCTTCCCCTTCCCCTAACTCTAACCTTAACCCTTTTAGCAAACCCTTCCCCTAACTCTAACCTTAACCCTTTTAGCAAACCCTTCCCCTAACCCTGACCTTAACCCTTTTAGCAAAACCTTCCACTAACCCTAACCTTAACCCTTTTAGCTAACCCTTCCCCTAATTCTAACCTTAACCCTTTTAGCTAACCCTTCCCCTTGCCATATCCTTAACCCTTTAACCTGTTGCGACGAGCAATCCCGTATCCGGGATCGTAATTATAGCCTCAAGCTCATTACCATAACGCAACGTTAACTATTCATGAAAATCGCAAATTAAATGAAATAAATATATTGGCTCTCAAGCTTAGCCTTTTGTTAACAACACTGTCATCTCAGATTTTCAAAATATGCTTTTCAACCATAGCAAAACAAGCATTTGTGTAAGAGTATTGATAGCTAGCATAGCATTAAGCCTAGCATTCAGCAGGCAACATTTTCACAAAAACAAGAAAAGCATTCAAATAAAATCATTTACCTTTGAAAAACTTCGGATGTTTTCAATGAGGAGACTCTCAGTTAGATAGCAAATGTTCAGTTTTTCCAAAAAGATTATTTGTGTAGGAGAAATCGCTCCGTTTTGTTCATCACGTTTGGCTTTTTCCAAATTAACTCCATAATATCGACAGAAACATGGCAAACGTTGTTTAGAATCAATCCTCAAGGTGTTTTTCACATATCTATTCGATGATAAGTCATTCGTGGCAGTTTGCTTTCTCATCTGAATCACATGGGAAAATACATGCAGCTGGAGATTACGCACCAATTTCGACGGAGGACACCAGGTGGTCACCTGGTAAATGTAGTCTCTTATGGTCAATCTTCCAATGATATGCCTACAAATACGTCACAATGCTGCAGACACCTTGGGGAAACGACAGAAAGTGTAGGCTCGTTCCTGGCGCATTCACAGCCATATAAGGAGACATTGGAACACAGCGCCTCAAAAATCTGGCTCACTTCCTGTTGAAGTTTCATCTTGGTTTCGCCTGTAGCATTCGTTCTGTGGCACTCACAGACAATATCTTTGTAGTTTTGGAAACGTCAGAGTGTTTTCTTTCCAAAGCTGTCAATTATATGCATAGTCGAGCATCTTTTCGTGACAAAATATCTTGTTTAAAACGGGAACGTTTTTTTATCCATAAATTAAAAGAGCGCCCCCTATATCCAAGAAGTTAACCTAACTCCTTAACTTAACCTTAACCATAACCCCTAACCCCTAGCCTAGCCAATGTTAGCCAGCTAACTAACATTAGACACCTAGCTAGAATTCGTAACATATCATATATTTAGCAAATTCTCAACATATTGTACGTTTAGAAAATTCTGAACATATAATACAAATTGAAATTGTAATTAGAAACATATACAAAATGGATGGACAACCACAAATGAATATTTACCATTCGAAACGTAACATATCATACTAAATTGAGAGTACTGAATTTAAGTACAAAATCATACGAAATTCTCTGAGACCAGGTTGATAATATTGGTCCTCATATTGGTCCTCCTTACATGGTAATGTAAGGATTAGGCTACATAAATCACAAGTGAAATGCAATGCGGAGGTCGATGATTACTTCTTGACTTGAAGCAGAATTTTTATTGATCCAGTCCCAAAATGCATTTGTGGTTGAACTCTGAGAAAATAAATAGCCTAAACATTTCAGTGGAATGGCAGTAGGCCTAACTGGCTATCCTCTTCTCATTGTACAGGGAGGGACATTTTGTGTGGTTCAACACCATTTGGTATGGTAGGGCTATGGTCTGTATTTCAAGTTTCCACACAATAGTGAGACTTCACTTATGATAATAATGGTGTATTACATTGGGGTTATTTACCACATTACATATGGTAAGGCAGCAGACAGTACAGCATGACAAATACATGGTTGCAGGTCCAAGTTCCCCTTGAGCTACACCCAGAAGATGCTGCGTGGGTATCAGAAGTGAGGATGGGTGACCAAGGACAAGCCATCAGAGGTGTGTACTGGAGCCATGTGAGCGATTGGACTTGTGACTGACCCATTGCAGGTATTTGTCCAAATCTTCACTCATCATGCTGTGGTCAGTTTATCCTCCAATTAAATTACAATTAATTCAATCTACAGAATAAACAAGGGGTCGTTCTGTAAATGTCAAGGTTTGGCGCAAGCTAATCAATCAGACAGTTTATGTTGACACATTTCAAAGGTGTAACCGTGATGATTATACATTAAGTTATTACGTTCTGTCTAAACACATTCCATTAAAGGAAAACTCCCCCCCAAAATGATGTATTTTGGTACTTGTTTTATTTGTCCATTGTTGATATTGTCCCAAAAATGTTTTGCATGTCAGCAATCAAGATTTCAAGACATATAACTTTCAAAATACAGAAATACAGCCGGTATGATGAATGTGGCATCATATGAAAAACTTGAAAACTTGATTGCTGACATGCAAAACATTTTGGGACTATATCAACAATGGACTAATGAAATACGTACCAGAAGAAGGTTTTGGGTTTGAACTGTCCTTTAAATGCATAAGAAAAACGTAATTAGTCATTTTGGGTACTAAAAATGTAAAGATGCACTATGCAGAAATCGCTCTGCTAAAACTCTAATAGTTCGCCTAATTTAAGTTTATGTGAAAACATGAGCAAGTATAGTGTAGAGAATCATTGTACCATCTAAACTGCTGTAAAATATATTTTCCATAACCAAAAACATTGTATTTTCAGCTGTTTGAAGCTGGTGTACAAAACCGAAAGTAAAATATGCCAAAACGTAAGAACTGGAAGCATAGAGACAGATCTACCACTTCTTAGACTTGCTTTCAATGAGTGACACATCTATAACACACATTTCTATGTGAATTTGGTTGGTGCCCCAAAAGGTTACATTTTGCAGCTTTAATATATTTTTGGGTTTTATTAGACTATTCTATTATATAATGTTGAGAAGCCAAATTGGTTCCCGACCTCACACGTTGAAAGCAGAACAATCTACTCCAACCAGGAACCATAAAAAATCTAAAAATGTAAAAATAACTTTTGTTTAGCATAAAGCCTTTCTATCAAGGGAGGTAAATCCAGACAACATTTGAGGCCTATAATGTTGCCTGTAGTGCAGCCCAAAAGAACACTGATAACAGTTTGCCAAAACCCAAGAAAACGAATGTGTATTCTGGGGACAAGTCTCTCCAGCAAACAAAACTCACCCATTGCTTACACACAGCATTTTAAATTGTGGGCCTGAATACTAAAAGCAATCCAACGTTCGTCTCCTGCGCAGCTAAATCAAACTGCGTGTGGGCTGGCCGATAGCTGTCTTTCCGTCCCATTCCGATCTCGGATTGGCTGTGCCTCGAAGGGCGGTGATCATAGCACCACATGGAGCATCTGCAGCGTGTAGCCTATGCCTGTCAGTGTAGAATTCATCCTCTATGTGCTCAAGTGATGCTTCACGGAATAAACTGGAAGCGAACTTGTCACTTTAGCGCTGTTCTTTGAGGGACTGCTACTTTTTCATTGCTGAAGCATTGCACTTTTGGGGACATTTACACCATATATATACTCACCGAGTATTAATAACAATAATTGTTCGATTATTTATGCCGCAAAAAACTTTTATGTTGTACTAGAGTGACAACACTGATTTGATGGAAACATGACGGGAGCTACAAACGGAACCGTAGCCCTGAAGACATTTTTGCTTGTCGCATTGGTTTCATTTTCAACAGGGAATTCAAAGCTGCCTGTGTATTATGGACAAATTGTGGAGAACTCGCCCGCTGGAACAGTGGTGGATTGGGTAGCTTTACCGGTTGGAAACAACTGTCATGTTTCGGAACTGGACATTGCTTTGGAAGGGAAGGACGCATCAGATTTTCGTTTGGTTTACCATCAAGGACAACAGCATCTTATTTTGAAATCCACAGAAACTTTGGACAGAGAGTTTATAGCAGTGTACGATTTGAAGGTTGTGCTTTCTGGTTGTTTGAATAGTGCCGCGGTGATTAAAATAGAGGTGCTTGATTCAAACGACAACATACCCCGGTTCATCGAGGGAAACGAAAGGGTAAAAGTTGATGAATTGACCCCTATCGGTTCCGAATTGGTCCGTCTTTTTGCAAAGGATTCCGACGGTGGAATGAATGGCCGGGTCACTTATTACGCATCTCCAAAATGCCAACATGTGTACGTAGTTCCCCAAACCGGACAGGTAATGCTGGTCAGTTCTCTCATTGGTGTCATGAACCTAACAGTCCGTATTTACGCTCAAGATAATGGAGATGTCGCATTGATAAGTAAGCCGGTGACACTTCACCTTGATGTGCAGAGACCTGCTGTCTCGAAGGTTAGGAGGCCCCGAGCGGTCTCCGAGGAACTGTCCTACACAGTGACCGTCTCAGAGGATGTCAAAGTCGGTGACATGATATTCACGGTGCCTGACCAGAAGTTTGAGAAAAAGTGGTTCGAGATAATATCAGAGGCGGACTCCCCGGTTCAGATCGAGAGGGACTCGGGTCGTCTGTATCTCGCGCACAGACTGAAGTCCCCCGCAGAGGTCATGGTCAAAATCCAAAACCTCAGAGGTAAGGATGGAGTGTAAAGGTGCAGTGTCGTGTGTTTTCAGTGTTTTTCCCATTAAAAGTTGCCAGTTGTCTGAGGCATCTGTCTCTTTGGAAAATGTAGGCTTTGCCTATGCCATTGGTACAGTGTTGAATGGGGCTCATTTGGGAAAGTCTCTCTCGCGGTGCACCATTACTATATCCGACACTCATGTGAAACAGTATTTTATAGGTCTAAGCATCATTGTGAGTGAGAGACTCAGCGTATCCTATTGCATTTGCTCAGGGCTTTTAGATAAAGTTTACTTGCTCTAGAAAAAAACATGTTTAGCTATTTATTAGGCTGCAATGTAAAACAATGAATTAAAAAGATAATCGCGCACGTCCGTGGAATAATTTAAAAATTGGACAATAACTTGATATCAGGTGTGAATAAAGTGATGTTTGGTTTGGGTATATTGCTATTTCATCCGTTGGATGCGCGAGCTGAGCTGCAGCACCTTGCGCAGTAGAAGATCAGTTGGCAACGGAACCTGGCATGATCTTATTAATTCAGAATTCCTCATGGCCGATGTTTTTGTTGTTTTGCACAATATATAGCCTCCATTTTGAAGTACAATATATACTTTTATTCAATGAGTCTTAATTCTACTGTATGGCCAGTTGTCATTCAGGCTGTGCGTAATGATATTCACAAGAACCTATTTGGCTATTTATCGCACTCTGGGATGCATGTGTCCGCTCTACGTTGATTACATATCATTGACACGCTAGGTGAAGGTGTTATTTGTTGCCGGCAGGTCGCTAATTGGGTAAACAGGATTATAGCACTTGGATGATGGAAATGTGTGTGTGGCTATGCATGCAAGACACGTCTGCCCACTGTCCCCAGTGCCCAACACATGAGTGTCAATGTATGGGTGTGCACTGGTGCTATTAAGGACATGAACATCTGTATCATTTTTGCCAAATAGATTTTATCCACAAAGAAATTCATTTTTGGTTGCTTTTCTGTATCCTAAACCTAGCGACTGTACCATTATGCTAATTTTAGGCATACGAATTGTGATGCTGGAGATAGTGATAAAGTTGAAGACATTACCGTAGCCTGTATAACAGGCCTAACGATTAGCCAGGTTTTTTTTTTTAGATGACAGTCACAACTGAAATACATATTATTGCTCGGATTTAGACTGTGATTGAATTCAGACATTAACATCATATCATGAAAAGTTGTCCAGGTGAGGATTTGGCCAAGTCCCTAAATCACGACATCTGCTAGTTTAAGGAAAAGTCTCCTCTGACATGCCAAGTGGATCTAGAGGTAATGAAGTTTTTCAAACGAGAACTCTGCCTCATCCACTGTTTATTTTAGAGTAATTGTGATTATTTATTCACATTGACATTCCTAGACTGGCACATGTGGTCTTACAAACCTAGACAACGGACTTCACAGGAGATAGTTTGTTTGTGTAAGGGACTTTGGAGTCTGGTTTATGCAGTGGTGCTCTCATGCGTAAAGTTAACTAGAATTCAAATTTTCCGCGCTAAACTCATTACTCAGTATTTATTGCATTGTTGTAATGTTGTGCTACAACATATGATTAAACCACGGAAACCTCAAGTCATGTTCAATTAGCGCTTAATTATTAACACAAGCCTCACCCAGCAAATTAGGTCAACCAACAGATTGTCTACATGATTTATATTGTCGGCGCTGCATAACAATGATATATGAATTAATAAAACCTTACCCTCCCCCGGATACTAACGGAAGCTTCTCCCATGAAGATAATGTCGTCTTACATCTTGTTGAAGTCCTCAATTTGAATATGAGTAGATAGATTATAATATAGATGTTGTGCTGCTAGGAGGAATGTTCTTGTACAAGCTGCAGAGATGAGGGGGAAAATACTTTTCTTGTGATACTGGAGCGAGTTCAAATGGAATAACGACCGAAATGTACTGTGTGGAATTGTCAAAATGGAGCAGGGACACTTTTAACTATCAGCATAACCAAAACGCTTGAGAGAGCCCCCCCACAAGAGTCTATACACAGACCCAGTGTGCCTGTGTAGTCTTTATGTCAAACTATAATGCTGATGTCTGCATGTGTTGTAAGGATGTCTGCATGTGTGATCACTGCACATCCCAATTATAGCCTAGGCCTATACATTCTTAATGGTGTTCAAGTGTTTGTTTGTGAGATTTGTTTGATAATGCATATTATCTCCCCTTATAGCCAATTAAAAGTATTACATTCACTGCATAATGTGTTAAGCACATGCAGCTTAGATACATTCACTGGCATGGGGAATGTCTTGGAGTAAACCACATGTAATCAGAAGTATTGTTCTCCTCTCTTGCGGCCATGCTAGGGAGAGCGCCAATGCAAAGGTCTTTGGGGACATAATTACTGTTGAAACTATTGTCTAGCCGAGTGCCACTGTGCCACATTCCGTTTGAGTGTGTTAGAAGAGGAATGGTTCTTTTCTCCCCGTTCTAAAGAGTAGATGCTTTCAGATAACACAATCGGCCCCAAGTGTGTGGATGGGTCTAGATTACTTTCCACCCCTTTGTTTGTCTTTCACACACACACACACACACACACACACACACACACACACACACACACACACACACACACACACACACACACACACACACACACACACACACACACACACACACACACACACAGTGTTTCTCTTTCTCCTCACTTTTCGTCTTTGTCTTCCATGTCTGGCACTTCTTAGGCCTTTCAATGCCAGCTGTAGAACAGATTCAAGTACTGTATTTATTTCTGGATGTGAATTGAAGTTGTCTTTCACTTGAAGAAAGCTCAATATTACTGATCTGTTATGTGCTGTACATACACGCATTCATGTGTGTTCCTACATTTGTGTCTTCCCATGTGTCCTTGTAGGCTACATTGACCTTAAACCTGTGAGTGGGAAGACAAGGTTCAGAGGACACTAGTGTTGGTGACTCAACTTTGGTGTCAAATACCATTTAATTAACAAGCCGGTCACACACACAGTGGTTTGTCTTGAGCCATTATAGCATTAAGTGTATACACGGCTGGGGGGGCATTATGTGTATACACGGCTGGGGGCATTATGTGTATACACGGCTGGGGGGGCATTATGTGTATACACAGCTGGGGGCATTATGTGTATACACGGCTGGGGGGCATTAAGTGTATACACGGCTGGGGGGCATTATGTGTATACACGGCTGGGGGGCATTATGTGTATACACGGCTGGGGGGCATTAAGTGTATACACGGCTGGGGGGCATTATGTGTATACACGGCTGGGGGCATTATGTGTATACACGGCTGGGGGGCATTATGTGTATACACGGCTGGGGGGCATTATGTGTATACATGGCTGGGGGGCATTATGTGTATACACGGCTGGGGGGCATTAAGTGTATACACGGCTGGGGGGCATTATGTGTATACACGGCTGGGGGGCATTATGTGTATACACAGCTGGGGGGCATTATGTGTATACACGGCTGGGGGGCATTATGTGTATACACGGCTGGGGGGCATTATGTGTATACACAGCTGGGGGCATTATGTGTATACACGGCTGGGGGGCATTATGTGTATACATGGCTGGGGGCATTATGTGTATACATGGCTGGGGGGCATTATGTGTATACACGGCTGGGGGGGCATTATGTGTATACACAGCTGGGGGGCATTATGTGTATACACGGCTGGGGGGCATTATGTGTATACATGGCTGGGGGGCATTATGTGTATACACAGCTGGGGGGCATTATGTGTATACACGGCTGGGGGGCATTATGTGTATACATGGCTGGGGGGCATTATGTGTATACACGGCTGGGGGGCATTAAGTGTATACACGGCTGGGGGCATTATGTGTATACACAGCTGGGGGGCATTATGTGTATACACGGCTGGGGGGCATTATGTGTATACACGGCTGGGGGGCATTATGTGTATACACGGCTGGGGGGCATTATGTGTATACACGGCTGGGGGGGCATTATGTGTATACATGGCTGGGGGCATTATGTGTATACACGGCTGGGGGGCATTATGTGTATACACGGCTGGGGGGCATTATGTGTATACACGGCTGGGGGGCATTATGTGTATACACAGCTGGGGGGCATTATGTGTATACACGGCTGGGGGGCATTATGTGTATACACGGCTGGGGGGCATTATGTGTATACACAGCTGGGGGCATTATGTGTATACACGGCTGGGGGGCATTATGTGTATACATGGCTGGGGGGCATTATGTGTATACATGGCTGGGGGCATTATGTGTATACACGGCTGGGGGGCATTATGTGTATACACAGCTGGGGGCATTATGTGTATACACGGCTGGGGGGCATTATGTGTATACATGGCTGGCTGGGGGGCATTATGTGTATACACAGCTGGGGGGCATTATGTGTATACACGGCTGGGGGCATTATGTGTATACATGGCTGGGGGCATTATGTGTATACACGGCTGGGGGCATTAAGTGTATACACGGCTGGGGGGCATTATGTGTATACATGGCTGGGGGGCATTATGTGTATACACAGCTGGGGGGCATTATGTGTATACACGGCTGGGGGCATTATGTGTATACACGGCTGGGGGGCATTATGTGTATACACGGCTGGGGGGGCATTATGTGTATACACGGCTGGGGGGCATTATGTGTATACATGGCTGGGGGCATTATGTGTATACACGGCTGGGGGGCATTATGTGTATACACGGCTGGGGGGGAATTATGTGTATAAAGGGGACTTATGCGTTTCCAAATGATTTTGCACAGGGCAGTGTGCCCCCTTCCAATATCAAGGCCAGGCAGGCTCTCCATCTGGCTTTGCGCCCCTTATCCTAAGAAGAATTAGTGGTCCATTGGTCATATTTGTTTTCCATGTGGTTTCCTTTCAAACATTTTGATTTCTGCAGCCCTGGTTAGTTGCTTTAGGGGGGCTCGGCACTCCGCCCTCAGCACATGTAGGTGAAACACTGCAAGTAGAGCCGACTCAAAGTGTGTGCATGTGTGTGTCTACAGTACAATGCTGAGGGGCACTTTTTCCCAAGTCTCTATCTCCATGATGTGTGTATTGGCTTAGTAAATGCCGATAATGGATTGTGTGTGTCGAGTGTGTGGGAGAGCTCCGTTCCTTCCATTCTCCTGCCCTAGAGGGATCCAGGGATAGCACCCATGAAAGTTTGGAAAACCTCTGCGAGAAACAACTTTATCTTTCCCCAAACACAGCAGGGAGAGCTGGCCCTGGGGTGATGGAACGAGTGAAAAAGAAAGGGAGGCAGAGGGAGAGAAATGAGAGAGACTAGAAAGTACCTTCGTCAGCTGGCGGAAAAGGAGGTTGATAAATTGGGGCCCACACACTGTAGAGCTTACAGACACCAGACTGACTGGGCTTGCTGCTGACTGGACTTTTCTGGAGTGGCTCTCTGTTCTTCCAGTTAGATTAGAAGTTACTGTGGAGGAGCCGGATGCCAGAAATCACACTTTGTGTCTGTCTCAGTACCACATTTGAATAATATCCCGGACATAAGGATTTGATATAAACGTATGTGAGTGTGAACTGTGTTGGTGTACTCATGTATCTCAGGCTTACATGTAGTACCTGGGGATTGCTGTTTGAGAGTAGGTTGGTGTGAGCTTATCTTTTCCCCTTCTCCTGTCCTTTATTTAGGTGTGTCATCAAATTATAACGGTGCAAAAAGTATGCCTACATACATTTTCTCTGCTTGGGTGCCCTTGGGTGACACATTTGGATGTCAGGCGCGGCTTGATAGGGTTTCTTTCTTCCTTCCTTCCCCTCTTTCTCTTTATTTATCTATTTCTTTATTTCTGGCCTCACCCTGGGCTAAAGCAACCAGACATTGTACCTCTAGCCTTGCTGTACCACCAGCGTCTCCTCCTTCTGACTCCACTTCTGACAATTAAACCCTTCTCCCATCTGCTGTTTACTGTATGGCTTCGAGACATGCCTGTGGACCTGTACACATCATTAAAGATACGTACACATGCCATGTTAGCTCAGTGGTATAGGAGGAGAAAGGGGAATATGTGTGTCGTTGTGGTACACATATGGGCGTTTATGTATTGGTTTATACTTCTATCTAATCTACATGCGTATTTATGTATTTCTGTTGATAGTCCTGTGTGTTTATTTTTGTGTGCCTGTACCTCGGTGTGTGGCCTTCGGCTGTGTGTGTGTGCAGAAGGAGGAGAGCACTGGAGGATAAATCATTGTGAGGAAGCTAAACCTCTCCAGAATGGTCTTTTTTTGGACCAAATGAGGCCCTGAAGAACTGTTTGGGTCTGCCTGAATCAGCGTTACAGCTGTAAGGGCATGCACACACAAGGACAGGGACTTGGACTTAGCCTCGGGATATAGTGATGGTCTCTCTCTCTCTCTCTCTCTCTCTCTCTCTCTCTCTCTCTCTCTCTCTCTCTCTCTCTCTCACTCTCTCATAATTGAACTTCATGCCAGAGTGAGGCTCAGCCCTCTCCATTGTGTTATAATAGGTTATTGACAGCCGCTCCACACTAGCCCTAGGGAGACCATTTTTTATGATGAACTAGGACAAGGTCACTCGAACCTCTGCTGGCCCCCGAACATCCTGACCCACCCGCACCGGAAGACACCCTCCCATATATACACGCACTCACACATACACAGGCACACACATACAGTGCCTTCAGAAAGTATTTATATCCCTTGACTTATTCCACATTTTGTGTTACAGCCTGAATTCAAAATTGATGAAATAGATTATTTTTCTCACCCACCTACAACATGTTTTTTGAAAGGTTTGCAAATGTAATGAAAATTAAATACAGCAGTATCTAATTACAATAGTATTCACACCACTGAGTCAATAATAAGTTCCTCGGCGTACACATCACGGACAAACTGAATTGGTCCACCCACACAGACAGCGTCGTGAAGAAGGCGCAGCAGCACCTCTTCAACCTCAGGAGGCTGAAGAAATTCGGCTTGTCACCAAAAGCACTCACAAACTTGTACAGATGCACAATCGAGAGCATCCTGTCGGGCTGTATCACCACCTGGTACGGCAACTGCTCGGCCCACAACCGTAAGGCTCTCCAGAGGGTAGTGAGGTCTGCACAACGCATCACCGGGGGCAAACTACCTGCCCTCCAGGACACCTACACCACCCGATGTCACAGGAAGGCCATAAAGGTCATCAAGGACAACAACCACCCGAGCCACTGCCTGTTCACCCCGCTATCATCCAGAAGGCGAGGTCAGTACAGGTGCATCAAAGCAGAGACAGAGAGACTGAAAAACAGCTTCTATCTCAAGGCCATCAGACTGTTAAACAGCCACCACTAACATTGAGTGGCTGCTGCCAACACACTGACTCAACTCCAGCCACTTTAATAATGGGAATGGATGGAAATTGATGTAAAATATATCACTAGCCACTTTAAACAATGCTACTTAATATAATGTTTACATACCCTACATTACTCATCTCATATGTATATGTATATACTGTACCCTATATCATCTACTGCATCTTTATGTAATACATGTATCACTAGCCACTTTAAACTATGCCACTTTGTCTACATACCCTACATTACTCATCTCATATGTGTATACTGTACTCGATACCATCTACTGCATCTTGCCTATGCCGTTCTGTACCATCACTCATTCATATATATTTATGTACATATTCTTTATCCCTTTACATTTGTGTGTATAAGGTAGTAGTTTTGGAATTGTTAGGTTAGATTACTCGTTGGTTATTACTGCATTGTCAGAACTAGAAGCACAAGCATTTTGCTACACTCGCATTAACATCTGCTAACCATGTGTATGTGACAAATAAAATTGATTTGATTTGACTTTGTAGAAGCACCGTCGGCAGCAATTACAGCTGTGAGTGTAACGTCTGCTTCCAACTCACACTCTCAAACACGTAGATCCCCTGAAAACAACGTGCTATTGGAACACAAGAGTGATGGTTGCTGATAATCGGCCTCTGTATGCCAATGTAGATTTTCCATAAAAAATCTGCCGTTTCCAGCTACAGTACTCATTCACAACATCAACAATGTCTACACTGTATTTCTGATCAATTTGATGTTATTTTAATGGACAAACAATGAGCTTTTCTTTCAAAAACATGGAAATGTATAAGTGACGCCAAACTTTTGAATGGTAGTGTATCTTATGTGGCTTGTTAAGTACATTTTTACTCCTGAACTTATTTAGGCTCGCCATAACAAAGGAGTTGAGTACTTATGGACTCAAGACATTCCAGGTTTTCATTTGTACAAATTTTGAAAAACACAATTCCTCTTTGACATTATGGGGTATTGTGTGTAGGCAAGTGACAAAAAAAATCTCTATTTAATCCATTTTAAATTCAGGATGTAACACAACAAAATATGGAAAAAGTAATGTGGTGTGAATACTTTCTGAAGACACTGTATGCACACAAATCGAATCTCCCCTGCCACTGCTAATCTTAATTGTGAAATTGGACACGCTCAAACTTGTACGCTGGGATTTATATTAATTCCTGGAGACACATAAATAAACACTTCTGAAATCCCTCTCCATCAACAGCAGAGGCAGCTTGCAGTTGAAATGCTCTCGTTAAAAAAAAAAGACAATATACACACTGTGATCAAGGATTTAGGCATTCCGTTTCTCTCACAGCTAATGATAGGAGTTTTTAGATGTGTGTGTGCAGCCCTTCTGCCCAGCCCAGCTATGTTGTTCCATCAACAGATCAATGGACTGTATGTCCCTGCTTTTCTAGTGTTCAGAGCCCCCAGAGGAGAACAGTGTGCAGTTTTGATGTCAGTCGTGCAGCCAGCATCTGGGAAGGTGTTTGTGTGTGTGGTCATTGGGAAGGTGTTTGTGTGTGTGGTCATTGGGAAGGTGTTTGTGTGTGTGGTCATTGAGAAGGTGTTTGTGTGTGTGGTCATTGTGAAGGTGTTTGTGTGTGTGGTCATTGAGAAGGTGTTTGTGTGTGTGGTCATTGAGAAGGTGTTTGTGTGTGTGGTCATTGGGAAGGTGTTTGTGTGTGTGGTCATTGAGAAGGTGTTTGTGTGTGTGGTCATTGTGAAGGTGTTTGTGTGTGTGGTCATTGGGAAGGTGTTTGTGTGTGTGGTCATTGAGAAGGTGTTTGTGTGTGTGGTCATTGTGAAGGTGTTTGTGTGTGTGGTCATTGTGAAGGTGTTTGTGTGTGTGGTCATTGAGAAGGTGTTTTGTGTGTGGTCATTGTGAAGGTGTTTGTGTGTGTGGTCATTGGGAAGGTGTTTGTGTGTGTGGTCATTGAGAAGGTGTTTGTGTGTGTGGTCATTGTGAAGGTGTTTGTGTGTGTGGTCATTGGGAAGGTGTTTGTGTGTGTGGTCATTGAGAAGGTGTTTGTGTGTGTGGTCATTGGGAAGGTGTTTGTGTGTGTGGTCATTGGGAAGGTGTTTGTGTGTGTGGTCATTGAGAAGGTGTTTGTGTGTGTGGTCATTGTGAAGGTGTTTGTGTGTGTGGTCATTGAGAAGGAATGTAATGTGACATGCATTCATTTATTATAGACTCGCTCATAGGCTCATGAGCTAGAACGTCTCATCATCCCAGTATCACTGATTATTGTAAAATAGACACATTGCTTATTGGAAACTCGTGACAGGCACACGAAAATAAAATGTTTTTGTGCGCAGAACGCGATTTCGTATACAGTGCATTTCAATCCCAGTTAAAGACCGTTCAACTGAGTACAGGCTGAGAAATGCTCCTCGGAGTCAGATGTGGATAACAGGTAACCCTTTGCTAGGCAGCTGACATCCAAACCCCCCTTTGTGAGAATGGGGTTCGAATGACGGGCCTTCATGTGGTGGTGGAGAGGTACAAGGTTGTTTGGAAGACTGTTGCTGTAAAACAGCAAGTGAGAGACACGAGAGGTGAGTTGACATATAAATGCTCCCCTAGATTTATGTCCATTGGTTGAAAGAAACAAAAGGGATTGTTGCACAATTGAGCCCATAGGTTAAACAGCAAGCGTGGTGACATCGCCTTAGTGTGCCGTGCTCATAGGCTGAAGTTAACAGGTCAATTCGTCACGCTTGCTAATAGTAAAGGAGGAGGAGAGACATGGTAACATTATAAACGCTACCATATGAATGCCCGCCATGCCCGTGAGATAGGAAGCTATATTCATATATTATGCTTAGAGGTTGATAAAAAGTGACGCCCATTCAGAACAGCCTTCCTGATTGAACTTTCGTAACTACATCTATTCAACCCAAAGGCTGCGTGTTCGAATCTCATCACTGATCATTTTAGCACTTTAGCTAATTAGCAGTTTTGCAACTACTTACTGCTTTTAAACTGCTTTGCAACTACTTCGATTGTTAGCCAACCCTTCCACTAACCTTAACCCTTTAACTACTTAGCTAGCATGTTACCTAACCCTAACCTTAACTCCTAACCTTAAAGTCAGCCACCTAGCTAACGTTAGCCACAACAATTGGAATTTGTGTAATGGGTTATGAAGAAAGAAAATTGTGTAATGCACACAAAATGCGTTTTACCTGTCACGAATTTCGAATATGTAATTTGTGTCTATTTCACAATTAGCTGTGATAGTGTGTTGGTCCCATGTAACGATAGAGATAGCATGTGCTATGTCCCTGTTTGGAGTAGTGTCTCTCTGTTTCTCTTTTTACACCCCTCCTATCTCCTTATTCTTTCTCACACATATTACTAGACCTCCATTATAAGGTAGAAACACACTTTACATAGGAGATTGTGCCATTTCAGGGCAGTTACAGAGAACCCCCCCCCCCTGTGCCCCCAGACGGGCCTTCATTAGCTGATCTAATATGGACAGAGCTGTGCTCAGGAGTTCCTCTACAGCCTGAGGGTGGCAGAGATCTAATTTCTCCTGTTCTTCCCCGTCTCTCACTTTAGCCTGCTTAGGCCTGGTCTCACTACAATGGGATGAAGATGCCCTTAGACATTGATCTAAGGCCAGTGGTTTCCTCCCCCAGTGGTTAAGGTTATGATGTGTGGGGGATGAGCTGATCCTATATCTGCGCTTGAAGGCAACTTGTACTTGGAGTGCTGTAGCAGCCTCACTCAGGTTAATGAGGTGCAGTGTTGTGGTAGTGGATGCTCATTATGGGACTAGACTCCAGGCATGGACCGCATAACCAGGCTGTTGTTGAGGAACACCCGGGCCTCCCATACAGCCCACAGAGCACCACGTGAGGAGACACCTGCACCGCGACAGAGGAGCACACACACACACACACACACACACACACATATTAGAGTACACATACACACATGCTGTCATTATTCTCAAATTCCCCCATCTTGTAGGTAATGACTTGCACAGAGACGTCTTACCAGGGAAGTTGTGAAGCTGTGTGGATGTATATAATTGATTTGATTATATCATTACTATTAGTTAACCCATAATAGGGCTTCTAATTAGGTTTTTAGTTTTGAATCTTGCGAGCCACAAACAAACTTTTGCCCTGTTGGAGAGAGTTATGTGAAATGAGGGGTAGATGAGAAGGGCACAAAAACCCATCAACATGTTTCGGAAAGTCCCTGGGCAGTTGAAACCTGTGATGGGAAATCAATATTATGTAAGAATGGAGGCCAGAGAATATCCCACCATGTTGTTATCGATTTGGTACGGGGGCGCTGTCATAGACCATCATTTGCATAGGGCTGTGAAGAGCTCCTTTTTGAATTGCCAACTTCAAAGGGGGAGAAATAAACTGCCTAAAAAAGGGACTCGTTTAAAGATTTAAAGGCTGCAGAAATCAATTAATCAAACAGAGCGCCGAGCTCTGAGGTTGTGCACGGCAGAAAATCAACAAACAAACGCAGGCGGTGGGAGATTTCACGTTCAATTGGGGGCTTTATTTGAGATTGGAGGCAAATAGGAGTAAACTACCCGTGCAAAA
Organism: Oncorhynchus tshawytscha; assembly: GCF_018296145.1. Classification (NCBI taxonomy): domain Eukaryota; kingdom Metazoa; phylum Chordata; class Actinopteri; order Salmoniformes; family Salmonidae; genus Oncorhynchus; species Oncorhynchus tshawytscha. The sequence continues at coordinate 14,018,077 of NC_056451.1, read as the reverse complement.
GAGTAATTCCCTAGTTTACCCAGGCCCACCCCCTGGTAGTTGGAGAAACAAGCTCTTTAACAAGCTCTTAAAGTGTATGTATACAGGCGTATTTGTGAGGGTATGTGTATATGTATGTGATACTCAAGGGACAAAATGATTCACACCTCGCCAGAGCAAAGACATGAGAATACATTAAGTGCCATCAGTACCCTAGCTTGAGTGTGTGTGTGTGTGTGTGTGTGTGTGCATGCGTGTGTGGACGTGTTTAACTATACTTGTGGGGACCAGAAGTTGTAAACAAACAAGGATTTGACCAACTGGGGACATTTTGTTGGTCCCCACAAGGTCAAATGCTATTTCTAGAGGGTTTAACGTGAGGGTTAAAGTTAGGGTTAAGGATAGGGTTAGGTTTAAGAGGATTTCTGTTTATGCTGGTATCAAACCTTGGGTTGCACGGGTCTATTGCAACTGTCTGCCCTGTTTCTATATTGTACATCCGTTAGGGAAAATAGGATTTTGAATGTGACTGAATTGTGTGTCCCCACAAGGTTAGTTGTACAAGACTGTGTGTGCGTGTGTGAGTGTGCGCGCGCGGACGCATTTTTGTGTGTGTATGCACGCATGTGGATGAATGCAAACAAAATGAAACACCCATTGTGTCTTCTAACCAGAGACTGGCGCAAAACGGTGCTTCCATGGCATTACCAGAATTGGGCTGTCGGTCTAAATGCAGCCAAGGAGGCACAGAGCAAAATTACAATGCTGCTTGGCAAATCATCTTAAATCAGATTCTGAACTATCACCCACAAAAACACACGGCATGTCTTCACAGCAGATATCTAAAAACTCCAAAGTGATTTTTTTCTTCTTGACTAATTAACCAAACCCTGGAACATACATCAAAAGCCCATCCAATCAGGCTTTTTGGGGGAGGAGAGCCATGTTATTTTCCAAGCTCATTTAATACGATTTTTCTCCTTCTTATTAATTGAGGTTTTGCTCGCTGGTTTGTTTCATCCAGGTCATTGGGGGAGGGTCTAGGCAACAGAAACTTAATGGGGAGCTGAAACTAGAAGTGAGCATGACTCAGGTTTTTCACTCTATCTGATAGAGAACCGTCGGTAAAGCTTTACTTTACAGTCCTGCTTTAGCTATTTGCCTGGTAGGCTATAGGCTTCCTGTTACTTCGAAGAATTCAACACAATTGATACCAGCTTCACTTAAAAGCATGTTTAAATCAATACATTCAACTAACAAAATGACACTGAACAAAAATATACACGCATCATGTAAAATGTTGGTCCAATGTTTCATGAGCTGAAATAAAATATCCCTGAAATGTTCCATACACACAAAAAGCTTTTCTCTCAAATGTTGTGCACAAATGTGTTTAAATCCCTGTTAGTGATCATTTCTCCTTTGCCGAGATAATCCATCCACCTGACAAGTGTAGCATATCAAGAAGCTGATTAAACTGCATGATCATTACAAAGGTGCAACTTGTGCTGGGGACAATAAACGGCCACTTTCAAATGTGCAGTTTTGTTGCACAACACAATGCCACAGATGTCTCGATTGTTGAGGGAGTGTGCAATTGGCATGCTGAATACAGGAATGTCCACCAGAGCTGTTGCTAGAGAATTGAATGTTAATTTCTGTAAGCCACCACCAACATAATTTTAGAGAGTTTGACAGTACGTCCAACCGGCCTCACAACCGCAGACCATGTTTAACCACACCAGCCCAGGACCTCCACATCTAGCTTCTTCACCTTCGGGATGGTCTGAGGGGGGTGCTGAGGAGTATTTCTATCTGTTATAAATCCCTTTTGTGGGGAAAAACACTCTGATTGGCTGGGCCTGTCTCCCTAGTGTTTGGGCCTGGCTGCCAAGTGGGTGGGCCTATGCCCTCCAGGCTCACCCATTGGCTGCACCCCTTCCCAGTCATGTGAAATCCATAGATTAGGGCCTAATGAATTCATATCAATTGACTGATTTCCTTACATGAACTCCGTGAAATCTTTGAAATTGTTGCACGTTGCCTTTATATTTTTGTTCAGTATACAGTATATTGAGCAGCTTTCTGAAGACTAGAAGCTCAGTAAAAAAAATATAGTAAAACAATCCACAAAGGCACATCTAAAGCAAAGGCGTATCACCCCATGGGGGCATGCAGTACATCCACACACGCTCAGCCCCGCCACTCACACAGCAACATGAAAAGAAAGGCCTTTGATATACCGCAGGCCTACATGAGGACATCTTATCACTGTTATTTCTGGGCCTAATTTCTGAATTTCATACGGGGATTACATCATCTCACGGTCCAGTATCCTGGTGGAAATTACACTGAATTATTAACCAGTCCCGATGTGATGAACTATTAATGATATTAAACAACAAAACGCAACGCGGGCCTAAAATATGATTTGATCTGAAGTGGGGAGTTACTCATACTTTATTGGGTGATACCCAGTATCTGGGTCATGAGTGTGTGCACATACAGTGGGGCAAAAAAGTATTTAGTCAGCCACCAATTGTGCAAGTTCTCCCACTTAAAGAGATGAGAGAGGCCTGTAATTTTCATCATAGGTACACTTCAACTATGACAGACAAAATGAGAAAAAAAATCCAGAAAAATCACATTGTTGGATTTTTATTTGCCAATTATGGTGGAAAATAAGTATTTGGTCACCTACAAACAAGCAAGACCTGCAACTTCTTCTTTAAGAGGCTCCTCTGTCCTCCACTCGTTACCTGTATTAATGGCACCTGTTTGAACATGTTATCAGTGTAAAAGACACCTGTCCACAACCTCAACGGGTCACTCCAAACTCCACTATGTCCAAGACCAAAGAGCTGTCAAAGGACACCAGAAACAAAATTGTAGACCTGCACCAGGCTGGGAAGACTGAATCTGCAATAGGTAAGCAGCTTGGTTTGAAGAAATCAACTGTGGGAGCAATTATTAGGAAATGGAAGACATACAAAAAAAAAAAATCCAATGTGATTTTCTGGATTTATTTTTCTAATTTCGTCTGTCATAGTTGAAGTGTACCTATGATGAAAATTACAGGCCTCTCTCATCTTTTTAAGTGGGAGAAGTTGCACAATTGGTGGCTGACTA
>NC_056451.1:13997469-14004969 GCF_018296145.1 Oncorhynchus tshawytscha | reverse complement strand
GCATTTGAGGGAAGCAGTGTGTGTGTGTGTGTGTGTGTGTGTGTGTGTGTGTGTGTGTGTGTGTGTGTGTGTGTGTGTGTGTTGTATGTTTGTTTAAACTTTTCTGAAGTGTGTTTATGTGTGTGTGGTGTATGTTTACTTGTGTGTAGGGGTGATGGCCAGTACAGCTCCTCTCCACCCCTGGAGCTCTAGCTTATCTCTCCCAGTAGAACCCTGTGGAACCTTGTGGAACCCTGGGGAACATTCCACCAGCTCTGAACGTCCCGCCAGCTGGCAGGGGCTGTCACTGCTGCCCGGGGATAGACACACACACACACACACACACACACACACACACACACACACACACACACACACACAAAGCTAGAGGCAGAGACACACATTGACACAAACACATACTACACTCTGCCAAAGAAAGATGCGAACATCCTCACACAAACACACACACAGGACCGACAGTCTAATGCAACCTCTGTTCTGACCCTCACACATCTTAGGATGCACCCCAGGCAGCTTCCAGAGAGAGACGGAGGAAGACAGGAGGAGAGGGAGATAGAAAGAGGGAGAAAACTATGTGGCTTCCGTTACTGACCAATCTGATCAAATGTAGGAAGTTGTGACACACACATTCTGAACACACATACACACAATCTCTAGAAGGGGAAAACAGGACACACACAGCACCCATATATCCAAGGCGACTTAGACACTGTGACCCCTCTCTGGGGGTGTGTCTCATTCAGTATGTCGCAATGTACTGTATATGTGTTCAAAGAGAACACACATACCAGAGATAGGACATTTCTGGAGAGCCATAGTGTCTCTAGGACCAGTGTTGCATACAATAGTAATGGACTACACCTCCCATAAATCAATACTATACAAAGCAGTACTTAAGACCAAATGCTTTTAGCCACCTATAGCAATGGTGAATGAAAATGCTTGTACATTTGATCAAAGCCATCCAACGCCAGTCTAGACTGCAACCTTTGACCTTGGGTACCGGTACTGCTGGTGGTGTGGGTGGGGTCTGTGTCGTGGGGAGGGGGTAACAGCAATGTGAACTTTATTATGAAGCCCTGGTTTAATTATCACAGGAGGTGGTTGGAGTGGTGGGGGGAGATGGGCTGAAACCCAATCTGAAAGATGTTTGTTATTAGGACAAAGAAGAAAGGAGAGAAGTTGAGGAAGGGAAAGAAAAGAGAGGGAGGGCGGTCTTTGCAGGACTTTGGGTAGGTTCGAGGGGGGTGATGACCTGAGCCTGTGTGTTCAGCTTTAGCTTTGTAATAACTAACTCCATCTTGAGGCCCAGTCTGGTTCCTTGGACCAGTCCACTGACTCTATATCCTCCACAGAGCTCTATACTCTACCTCATATTGGACTAGAAGAGAGACCAAGCCACCTCACACAACAACAAAGACTCATTAAATGGCCATTAAAAACCACAGTTCCACATACCCTTAAGATAAACAAAATACAGAAAAATCTCCAAACAGCATGCAGAGTGGCAACGAGCCACAGCCGGCATGTAAAGCAGCGCGTGTCATTGAAGGAGGAGGCTACGTTATTGCATGTTTAATTGATTTAATCCAGAAATTGTACGCGGGGAAAGCGGTTTACGCTCTTCTGCTATCTGCTAGGGCTAAAAATTAAGTACTGTCCCAAATAATTCCAGCTGCTGTTGTGTCAATCCCTCCATCCCTCTCTCCTTCTGTTCGTACAGTGCCAATTAAGCCGTGGCCCAAAATACCAGGCCTTGTAACAGGATTAACAGCGTGTGTTTAAGAAGGAGAGGAAATAATTAGTCTTATTACTGATAAAATTGATCAGGTTAACGGCCGTGCCTCATTATGGGCTTGAGTCCTGCTTCTTCTTGCACTCCTCCTCCTCCTCCTCACTTCTACACCCTCCTCTCTCTCTTCCCTCCTCCTCCTCCTCCTCCTCCTCACTCCTACTCCCTCCCCTCTCTTCCTCCTCCTCCTCCTCACTTCTACACCCTCCTTTCTCTCTTCCCTCCTCCTCCTCCTCCTTCTCCTCCTCACTCTTATACCCTCTCTCTCTCTCTCTCTCTCTCTCTCTCTCCCTCCTCCTCCTCCTCACTCCTACTCCCTCCTCTCACTCTTCCCTCCTCCTCCTCCTCCTCCTCCTCCTCCTCCTCCTACTCCCTCCTCTCTCTCTTCCCTCCTCCTCCTCACTCCTACTCCCTCCTCTCTCTCTTCCCTCCTCCTCCTCCTCCTCCTACTCCCTCCTCTCTCTCTTCCCTCCTCCTCCTCCTCCTCCTCCTCCTCCTCCTACTCCCTCCTCTCTCTCTTCCCTCCCCATCCTTCTCCTCCTCCTCACTCCTACTCCCTCCTCACTCTCTTCCCTCCTCCTCCTCCTCCTCCTCCTCCTCCTCCTCACTCCTACTCCCTCCTCTCTCTCTTCCCTCCTCCTCCTCCTCCTCCTCCTCCTCCTCCTCCTCCTCCTCCTCCTCCTCACTCCACACTCCTACTCCCTCCTCTCTCTCTCCCCTCCTCGTCCTCGTCCTCCTCCTCACTCCCTCACTCCTACTCCCTCCTCTCTCTCTTCCCTCCTCCTCCTCCTCCTCCTCACTCCTACTCCCTCCTCTCTCTCTTCCCTCCTCCTCCTCCTCCTCACTCCTACTCCCTTCTCTCTCTTCCCTCCTCCTCACTCCTACTCCCTCCTCTCTCTCTTCCCTCCTCCTCCTCCTACTCCCTTCTCTCTCTCTTCCCTCCTCCTCACTCCCTCCCTCCTCTCTCTCTTCCCTCCTCCTCCTCCTCACTCCTACTCCCTCCTCTCTCTCTTCCCTCCTCCTCCTCCTCACTCCTACTCCCTCCTCTCTCTCTTCCCTCCTCCTCCTCCTACTCCCTCCCTCTCTCTCTTCCCTCCTCCTCCTCCTCACTCCCTACTCCCTTCTCTCTCTCTTCCCTCCTCCTCACTCCTACTCCCTCCCTCTCTCTCCCCTCCTCCTCTCCTCCTCCTCCTCACTCCTACTCCCTCCTCTCTCCCCTCTTCCTCCTCCTCCTCCTCCTCCTCCTCCTACTCCCTCCTCTCTCTCTTTCCTCCTCCTCCTCCTCCTCCTCACTCCTACTCCCTCCTCTCTCTCTTCCCTCCTCGTCCTTCTCCTCCTCACTCCTACTCCCTCCTCACTCTCTTCCCTCCTCCTCCTCTTCCTCCTCCTCCTCCTCCTCCTCCTCCTCCTCCTCCTACTCCCTCCTCTCTCTCTTCCCTCCTCCTCCTCACTCCTACTCCCTCCTCTCTCCCCTCCTCCTCCTCCTCACTCCTACTCCCTCCTCTCTCTCTTCCCTCCTCCTCACTCCTACTCCCTTCTCTCTCTATTCCCTCCTCCTCACTCCTACTCCCTCCTCTCCCTCTTCCCTCCTCCCGGTTCCTCAGTGTTGCTCTTCCTCTAACTTTCAGTCTCTCCCTCTTTTCCCTGTTTGGTGGCAGATGCTGCTGTTAAAGAAGATTTGTTGGCATGCAGGCTACATTTCCTGGATAACTTTGAAGGATTGTGATTATGCATGCTGCCCGTGTGTGTGTGTGTGTGTGTGTGTGTGTGTGTGTGTGTGTGTGTGTGTGTGTGTGTGTGTGTGTGTGTGTGTGTGTGTGTGTGTGTGTGTGTGTGTATATATATATATATATATATATATATATATATATATATATATATATATATATATATGTATGTATATATGGCAACCCCTCGCCACCTCTCCTCTGTTGCACCCCTGCCCTCATGTCAACCTTCCCACCACCACTGTCAATCAAATAGTTCCAAAGACACAAATAAACACAAAAGCCTCTCCTCTCCTTTGGCATATTCCCTACACCCTAAACATGGCCTTCACTCATTCCCTACACCCTAAACATGGCCTTCACTCATTCCCTACACCCTAAACATGGCCTTCACTCATTCCCTACACCCTAAACATGGCCTTCACTCATTCCCTACACCCTAAACATGGCCTTCACTCATTCCCTACACCCTAAACATGGCCTTCACTCATTCCCTACACCCTAAACATGGCCTTCACTCATTCCCTACACCCTAAACATGGCCTTCACTCATTCCCTACACCCAAAACATGGCCTTCACTCATTCCCTACACCCTAAACATGGCCTTCACTCATTCCTAAACTACACCCTAAACATGGCCTTCACTCATTCCCTACACCCTAAACATGGCCTTCACTCATTCCCTACACCCAAAACATGGCCTTCACTCATTCCCTACACCCTAAACATGGCCTTCACTCATTCCCTACACCCTAAACATGGCCTTCACTCATTCCCTACACCCTAAACATGGCCTTCACTCATTCCCTACACCCAAAACATGGCCTTCACTCATTCCCTACACCCTAAACATGGCCTTCACTCTAAACCAAAGACCACTAGAATTTTACTGGCACCCCCCACCCCCAAGCTGCAGTCATGCTAGCTGAATGCACAGTTGTCTGTCTCTGGCACTCTGTTGTTTGGATAATTAGTTCTGAACATGTCGGTCTAGATCCCTTTCACCATCAACAGCACAGGAGGCTGGTGGCACCTTAATTGGGGAGGATGGGCTCATGGTAGTGGCTGGAGTGGAGTAAGTGGAATGGTATCAAATACATCAAACACATGGTTTACATGCCATTCCATTCGCTCCGTCCCAGCCATTATTATGAGCCGTCCTCCCCTCAACAGCCTCCACTGATAAACAGAGAGAGAGAGACAATATTGTTGAGGAAGCTTTCCTCCATTCTCCCATAACACACTGGGAGAATGGAGTGCTCAAAGTAGAAGATGCCCCAATAGTGAGTAGAACCCAGTGGAGAGAGATGTAGGGAAGGACTTCTCACAGGAGCTACAGATCTCATTCTCTAGTTTCCAATGACGTTTTCTAGTTTCCCATGTTTCTCACAGAACAGCAGTGTGATTTCTGCTCAAATCAATAACCTCTGTCAAGTGCAGATCCGCAATCTTCTTTAAACATGATAAAATATTCTTTCAAGTGACTCCTGAATTGATCTTCCTCTCTTTTGCTGCGAAGGTTGAAAAAGTCGTCCTCGGATTGCAGGGTTTTTGAAATGTGCTGTGAAATTTATTCCAAAACGATGATTCCAATTCAACCCAGTCTGCCTCAGACTTTGACATGAGGAAGATTGAACAATATTCGAGAGGACGGGGTATCAGAGGGGAAAACATGCAAACCAAGAATCACACTGACAATAAACAAGAGAGCATTCAAAGACACGTTTCAATTTGAATTCATAAGTTGAACAAGAAAGGGAGACTGAAGAGCTTGAGGGGTGTGTGTGTGTGTGTGTGTGTGTGTGTGTGTGTGTGTGTGTGTGTGTGTGTGTGTGTGTGGCAGTGCAGGGTGTGGGTTGAGACATACAGTACAGTATGTGAGTCATTGCTAACAAGAATAATAGGGATGAAATCAACCAGTCCTTTCCTGAAACAGTTCCTCTAATAGTCTTTTAACAGGATGAGGCTCTAAAGTCTAGAAGCGGTTACATCCAATCAAATGGCTGCCTGGTAATCCGGTTTGGGCCCTGCTCGGGGCCGAGGGGTCTCCTGGGACCGTTTGAAACCAGCGTGCCATGCCGGATAATTGTCATCCACCACCCGTCCCAAACATTCACACCATATGGATCAGTCATGTCCTCTCTGATAAATCCACTCCTGGCCTCATTAGAAATATTTTCAATCTAAACTATGGCTTAAGTAGATACAACTAATAATAATAGTGTGTCAGAGACAGGGGTGTGTGTTCATCTGTGTATTTCAATGCAAGTTCATATTTTCTTCATCTATTTAACCTATTTTTAACCAGGTTGGTCAGTTGAGAACCACTTCTCATTTGCCAATCACTACCAAACATCCAACAGCTGTGACGGACCATCATTATAATGTAGTGTACTGACCGTTCCTCAAGTTAACCATCCTGCCCTATTGGCCCCTCCCTCCTCAGTCTGATTGGCCTATTGGCCTATTGGCCCCTCCCTCCTCTCTCCATTATTGTTCCTCATTGTGTTCAACAAGGCCTTTCTTTTGGTCCTCAGCTGTCATTACATTTTAGGTACTGGAGAGGTGTTTGATCACAGACTGGGCGGCCATGAAAGGTTGGATGACAGGGGTTGCACAAGGGGTAAGAGGGTAGAGGGGGGTGAAAGGGAGGGGTTACAGTTGATGAAGATGGGGTCTCGAGTTTGACAGCTAGCAGGAGACATCCACTTTGTTTGAGAGCAGTGGGTGAAGAGGGAGAGGCGAAGGTGTGTGTGTGTGTGTGTGTGTGTGTGTGTGTGTGTGTGTGTGTGTGTGTGTGTGTGTGTGTGTGTGTGTGTGTGTGTGTGTGTGTGTGTGTGTGTGTGTGTGTGTGTGTGTGTGTGTGTGTGTGCGTGTTGATGTGCTGTGTCTAGATCAGGCCACTGCTGTCTCACACCATGCCCGGGGGAAGGGGGCATAAAGAGGGGGTGAGAGCATGACAGATAATATGTTAACCCCTTCTGCATGGAACTCTAGGAACTGTTTAAACCCATAGTATTGGCTCCCTCATCTTTCTCCACTTCCCTTTCCCTCTCTTCCTCTTACTCTGTCTTCTTTCTCCACTTCCCTTTCCCTCTCTTCCTCTTACTCTGTCTTCTTTCTCCACTCCTGTTTCCCTCTCTTCCTCTTACTCTGTCTTCTTCCTCCACTTCCCTTTCCCTCTCTTCCTCTGTCTTCTTTCTCCACTTCCCTTTCCCTCTCTTACTCTGTCTTCTTCCTCCACTCCTCTTTCCCTCTCTTCCTCTTACTCTGTCTTCTTTCTCCACCTCCCTTTCCCTCTCTTCCTCTTACTCTGTCTTCTTCCTCCACTTCCCTTTCCCTCTCTTCCTCTTACTCTGTCTTCTTTCTCCTATTCCCTTTCCCTCTCTTCCTCTGTCTTCTTTCTCCACTTCCCTTTCCCTCTCTTCCCCTGTCTTCTTCCTCCACTTCCCTTTCCCTCTCTTCCTCTTACTCTGTCTTCTTTCTCCTATTCCCTTTCCCTCTCTTACTCTGTCTTCTTTCTCCACTTCCCTTTCCCTCTCTTCCCCTGTCTTCTTCCTCCACTTCCCTTTCCCTCTCTTACTCTGTCTTCTTTCTCCACTTCCCTTTCCCTCTCTTCCTCTTACTCTGTCTTCTTTCTCCACCTCCCTTTCCCTCTCTTCCTCTTACTCTGTCTTCTTCCTCCACTTCCCTTTCCCTCTCTTCCTCTGTCTTCTTCCTCCACTTCCCTTTCCCTCTCTTACTCTGTCTTCTTCCTCCACTTCCCTTTCCCTCTCTTCCTCTGTCTTCTTCCTCCACTTCCCTTTCCCTCTCTTCCTCTGTCTTCTTCCTCCACTTCCCTTTCCCTCTCTTACTCTGTCTTCTTCCTCCACTTCCCTTTCCCTCTCTTACTCTTACTCTGTCTTCTTTCTTCATTATTTGTAGAAATCCAATCTCGTGATCACGTTTACTCCTTAAAATAGAAATCAATTTACAGGCTA
>NC_056451.1:13957469-13992469 GCF_018296145.1 Oncorhynchus tshawytscha | reverse complement strand
AGAGAGGGAAAGGGAGAGAGAGAGAGAGAGAGAGAGTGAAACACACACTTTAATGCAGACGAATGGTCGCTCGGCCCAGATACGGTCCCGGTATTAATCAACGCCACACATAAGGAAACGCTCGTGGGTGGGCACTTTGAAAGAAAGACGGAGTGAGAGCGGCCACACGGAGCTTGTTAAATAATTCATTGGGCCCGGACCAAATCTGTTGCCTATTATCGCGCCCCTCTAATCAGATGCTGTTTGTCGTTGCTGTACAATAACAGGCGCGTTAAGGCACTTACCAGGAGTGCATCCGCTGCTGTTCTTCCCCTTTGCATATATCTGTATCAACATTAGGCTGGGAAGCCAGTCTCTTATTAATTCTGCACATTAGTGAAGTTGTCATTAACACAGCGAGTGGCCAGCTCTGGGAGCAAAGGCCATTAACATAACTCAGTTTATTTCTCTTTCTCTCTCGTTCTCGTTTTTTCCCCCGATCTGCCTCGCTCTCTCTCTCTCTCTCTCTCTCTGCTCGTTTTCTCACAGTTTTTCTCTATATTTCTCTTTCTCTTCATTGCTCTCTCAATTTGATTCTTTCTCCCTTTTCTCTCTCATCCCTTTGGAGTATCTTTGTCTTTTCCTCTCCTCCTCCAGCACCTCTCTCTCGCTCTGTCTGTCTCTACTTCAACTCTCCTCCAGCACCTCTCTCTCGCTCTGTCTATCTCTACTTCAACTCTCCTCCTCCAGCACCTCTCTCTCGCTCTGTCTATCTCTACTTCAACTCTCCTCCTCCAGCACCTCTCTCTCACTCTGTCTATCTCTACTTCAACTCTCCTCCAGCACCTCTCTCTCGCTCTGTCTGTCTCTACTTCAACTCTCCTCCAGCACCTCTCTCTCGCTCTGTCTATCTCTACTTCAACTCTCCTCCTCCAGCACCTCTCTCTCACTCTGTCTATCTCTACTTCAACTCTCCTCCTCCAGCACCTCTCTCTCACTCTGTCTATCTCTACTTCAACTCTCCTCCAGCACCTCTCTCTCGCTCTGTCTATCTCTACTTCAACTCTCCTCCTCCAGCACCTCTCTCTCACACTCTGTCTGTCTCTACTTCAACTCTCCTCCTCCAGCACCTCTCTTTCGCTCTGTCTGTCTCTACTTCAACTCTCCTCCAGCACCTCTCTCTCACTCTGTCTATCTCTACTTCAACTCTCCTCCAGCACCTCTCTCTCGCTCTGTCTGTCTCTACTTCAACTCTCCTCCAGCACCTCTCTCTCGCTCTGTCTATCTCTACTTCAACTCTCCTCCTCCAGCACCTCTCTCTCACTCTGTCTATCTCTACTTCAACTCTCCTCCTCCAGCACCTCTCTCTCACACTCTGTCTATCTCTACTTCAACTCTCCTCCTCCAGCACCTCTCTCACACTCTGTCTATCTCTACTTCAACTCTCCTCCTCCAGCACCTCTCTCTCGCTCTGTCTGTCTCTACTTCAACTCTCCTCCTCCAGCACCTCTCTTTCGCTCTGTCTGTCTCTACTTCAACTCTCCTCCAGCACCTCTCTCTCACTCTGTCTATCTCTACTTCAACTCTCCTCCAGCACCTCTCTCTCGCTCTGTCTGTCTCTACTTCAACTCTCCTCCTCCAGCACCTCTCTTTCGCTCTGTCTGTCTCTACTTCAACTCTCCTCCTCCAGCACCTCTCTTTCGCTCTGTCTATCTCTACTTCAACTCTCCTCCTCCAGCACCTCTCTTTCGCTCTGTCTGTCTCTACTTCAACTCTCCTCCTCCAGCACCTCTCTCTCACTCTGTCTATCTCTACTTCAACTCTCCTCCTCCAGCACCTCTCTCTCGCTCTGTCTATCTCTACTTCAACTCTCCTCCAGCACCTCTCTCTCGCTCTGTCTATCTCTACTTCAACTCTCCTCCTCCAGCACCTCTCTCTCACTCTGTCTATCTCTACTTCAACTCTCCTCCTCCAGCACCTCTCTCTCACTCTGTCTATCTCTACTTCAACTCTCCTCCAGCACCTCTCTCTCACTCTGTCTATCTCTACTTCAACTCTCCTCCAGCACCTCTCTCTCGCTCTGTCTGTCTCTACTTCAACTCTCCTCCTCCAGCACCTCTCTCTCGCTCTGTCTATCTCTACTTCAACTCTCCTCCTCCAGCACCTCTCTTTCGCTCTGTCTGTCTCTACTTCAACTCTCCTCCTCCAGCACCTCTCTCTCGCTCTGTCTGTCTCTACTTCAACTCTCCTCCTCCAGCACCTCTCTCTCGCTCTGTCTATCTCTACTTCAACTCTCCTCCTCCAGCACCTCTCTTTCGCTCTGTCTGTCTCTACTTCAACTCTCCTCCTCCAGCACCTCTCTCTCGCTCTGTCTATCTCTACTTCAACTCTCCTCCTCCAGCACCTCTCTCTCACTCTGTCTATCTCTACTTCAACTCTCCTCCAGCACCTCTCTCTCGCTCTGTCTGTCTCTACTTCAACTCCTCCTCCAGCACCTCTCTCTCGCTCTGTCTGTCTCTACTTCAACTCTCCTCCTCCAGCACCTCTCTCTCGCTCTGTCTGTCTCTACTTCAACTCTCCTCCTCCAGCACCTCTCTCTCACTCTGTCTATCTCTACTTCAACTCTCCTCCTCCAGCACCTCTCTCTCGCTCTGTCTATCTCTACTTCAACTCTCCTCCTCCAGCACCTCTCTCTCACTCTGTCTATCTCTACTTCAACTCTCCTCCTCCAGCACCTCTCTCTCACTCTGTCTATCTCTACTTCAACTCTCCTCCTCCAGCACCTCTCTCTCGCTCTGTCTGTCTCTACTTCAACTCTCCTCCTCCAGCACCTCTCTCTCACTCTGTCTATCTCTACTTCAACTCTCCTCCAGCACCTCTCTCTCACTCTGTCTATCTCTACTTCAACTCTCCTCCTCCAGCACCTCTCTCTCACTCTGTCTATCTCTACTTCAACTCTCCTCCTCCAGCACCTCTCTTTCTCACTCTGTCTGTCTCTACTTCAACTCTCCTCCTCCAGCACCTCTCTCTCGCTCTGTCTATCTCTACTTCAACTCTCCTCCTCCAGCACCTCTCTTTCGCTCTGTCTGTCTCTACTTCAACTCTCCTCCTCCAGCACCTCTCTCTCACTCTGTCTATCTCTACTTCAACTCTCCTCCAGCACCTCTCTTTCGCTCTGTCTGTCTCTACTTCAACTCTCCTCCAGCACCTCTCTCTCACTCTGTCTATCTCTACTTCAACTCTCCTCCTCCAGCACCTCTCTCTCACTCTGTCTATCTCTACTTCAACTCTCCTCCTCCAGCACCTCTCTCTCGCTCTGTCTATCTCTACTTCAACTCTCCTCCAGCACCTCTCTCTCGCTCTGTCTATCTCTACTTCAACTCTCCTCCTCCAGCACCTCTCTCTCACTCTGTCTATCTCTACTTCAACTCTCCTCCAGCACCTCTCTCTCGCTCTGTCTGTCTCTACTTCAACTCCTCCTCCAGCACCTCTCTCTCACTCTGTCTATCTCTACTTCAACTCTCCTCCTCCAGCACCTCTCTCTCACTCTGTCTATCTCTACTTCAACTCTCCTCCAGCACCTCTCTCTCGCTCTGTCTATCTCTACTTCAACTCTCCTCCAGCACCTCTCTCTCACTCTGTCTATCTCTACTTCAACTCTCCTCCAGCACCTCTCTCTCGCTCTGTCTATCTCTACTTCAACTCTCCTCGTGATGAGGCAGTGTACAGCTAACGCTCGCATCCTGCTCTCTCATTGAATTGCAAATAGTCCTTACACTATGAAGTGTGTTTCCACCTGACCACAGTTTCACAACATGTTCGGGAGAAAAAACACCCGAGACAGTGCTTTGTTAGTCTACACAGCTGGAGTCAAGGTATGGTTCCTCCATGGTTCAACAACTACTGTAGATTCAGATCAGTAGAATGGTTTCCAGGAGCGATGTTTGGAAGCCAAGCCCCCCCCCATAAAAGCCATATTACAACCTGTGTGTTGTGATAATTGCGTTGTTTGCTCTATAACCTGTTTGTTTACATGCCTTGACACCACGATATATCGGCCTAAAGCCAAGACAATAAGAAGACACAGTGGCAGAATAAATTCAACCACACCTTAGTTTCATCACAAAACCAGATAGCAGCATCTGTCCAGTGAAGTCCACAAAGCATATTGCATGTACAGTAACAGAGAGTTACATGACCTACAGCATGTGTAACAGTATAACTTTAGACCGTCCCCTCACCTATGCCCGGGCGCGAACCAGGGACCCTCTGCACACATCAACAACAGTCACCCACGAAGCATCGTTACCCATCGCTCCACAAAAGCCACGGCCCTTGCAGAGCAAGGGGAACCACTACTTCAAGGTCTCAGAGCAAGTGATGTCACTGATTGAAACGCTATTAGCGCGCACCACCGCTAACTAGCTAACCGTTTCACATCCGTTATACATGGTCAAGCAAGTTAATGTTCGGACCACTAAATAACTATTGATTTAGAACCACTGAGAGTTACCGCAAGTTGCAAAGAAAACAGGAGCTGCCTCCACTATTCCAGCACCATTTCAACATCATCTTATCAATTATGCTAAAAGATACCAAAAAAATGTAGTCCAATCAATGCTTTAGTTCTGATTTCTGTGTGCGAGATTGCGTGTGTGTGTGCATGAAAAACATGTTGACTCACCCTCCTTGTAGAGAAACGTCAATGCCGTCCTCCTCTTTCATGTTGACGAAACGGTCTATCACTCTGTCATACAATACACACTTTCATTTTTTGTTGTCCTCGGCTAAAATGCTTGCTCGCTAGCCTAACTTCCATTCATGGGCAACGTTAGCTAGTTAGCCTTCTACATCTAGCAACATATTGAACTTCCATCCTCTCAGGTCAGGGGTACAACAATGTATGAATTAATGGTTGGATCAGAATCGGCGTTATTATCATTTGACAGTACGTATCATTTTTCTCTCCAATTTTGTGATATTCTGATCTTGTCTCATCGCTGCAACTCCCCAGCTGGCTCGGGAAAGGCGAAGGTTAAGTCATGCGTAATCTGAAACATGACCCACCAAACCACACTTCTTAACACTTAACCCTGAAGCCAGCCGCACCAATGTGTTGGAGGAAACACTGTTTAACTGACGACAGGCTGCAGGTGCCTGGCCCACCACTAGGAGTCACTAGAGCACGATGAGCCAAGTAAAGCCCCCCTAGCCCTGGCCAAACGTGTGCCGTCCTATGATAAAACCCCAGGCTGGGATCGAACCTCTGGCTGTAGTGACGCCTCAACACTGCGATGCAGTGCCTTAGACCACTGAGCCACTCGAGAGGCCCTATCATTTTTGGGTCAAGAGAGGCCAGATGCTCGATGTCTTCTCTTGCCTTCAATGCTCCAGGCAGCAACAATGTCATACCTGTTCGGACCAGACAGCATCAGATAGATGGCCTACACATAGAGAGACAGAGGGGCGCTGTTTCACTCGCTCGGATGCTTTCTCCTGTGAGATACATTCAGCCTCTTGTGAATTGAAGGAAAATATCTATATTTTTAAAACAGTATATGTGAGTGACCAACATATGACGTTTCTGGCTTTTACTGTATATAAAGTCCTATTTTCTTTTTGCTTGAGGTGTTTTTTGATGTCCTTTAGCTTTGAGTCAGTGACATGCAGCAGTAGCCTCAGGAGTTGCATCAGATCTGGTGTTTGATGTTATTTGATTCTGGCTCTATGCTCAGATGGTGACACGTCATGGTGCCATACTGCGCTCAGCTCCAACACAGTTTGTCTGGTGTTGAGTCAGCGATTGTGTCCCTGGCATTAGAGTTCCACACTTGATGTAACATTATGTGTGTGGTGTTGAGTCAGAATGTAGCATATTACTGCTGTCCAGATGGTATAGTTTGTGCTGCTATAGTATTTTGAAGCGATTAATCAAATTGAGAATGTTTGCCTTCACAAATGAAGGATTGAAAGTTGAAATTAATTGAATCAACTCTCCATATCATTGTTTACTTATCCCGTACAGATGTAGGATCTGAACTTGATCAGCCTGTTGCAGGAGAACTTTCATGCAATGCAGGACATTTTAAACTTGTAGTGTATTTCAGGTTTAAAAAGGCTTCTGAGGTTTGTAATTTCCACACATTTCAGACTTGATTTTCTCTTCCTGAAAATGTATCAAGCCCTACAAATATGTCCAATAACTATAATCCACATAATAATACAAATGCAGGTTTATTTTCCTGCTGTAGCACACTGGCTTAAATTAAGATCCTACATCTGTATTTACCAGTCATATGACTAAGGGAGAGGATACTGGGTCTGTGACTTGGATTAACCCAGGGGACATGTCACTGACCCTGGTCCACAGGAGGCTTCTGATTGACGAGCCTGACAGACAGGCAGAGGAGGGGAAGATTAGAGAGAGGAGGATGGAAGAGGAGAGAGGAGGACAGAAGAGGAGAGAGGCCTGGAGTGAAGGGGAGAAGATGAGGACAGAAGAGGAGAGAGGCCTGGAGTGAAGGGGAGGGGAGAAGATGAGGACAGAAGAGGGCAGGAAATGTAGGAGGCTCGATGGGGAGACAAAGAGGAGGCTCAAGTCTAGGATGGAAGAGAGTGAAGGAGTAAGAGAGCTGATGAGAGAGATAGAACCATTAAGAAAATTAAAAAGGAATTCCGAAATGGGTAGAAGATGAGTCATGGTAAAGGGAGAGAAGATCAAATGAGTACCACTAAGAGGAGATTATTTCTGTTCTCTATTTTTATTTAACCTTTATTTAACTAGGTTAATCAGTTAAGAACAAATTCGTAGTTACAATGACGGCCTACTGGGGAACAGTGGGTTAATTGCCTTGTTCAGTGGCTGTCATGCCCTGACTGTAGAGAGCTTTATATGTCTCTATTTAGGTTTGGTCAGGGTGTGATTTGGGTGGGCATTCTATGTCCCTTTTTCTATGATTTGTATTTCTCTGTGTTTGGCCGGGTGTGGTTCTCAATCAGAGGCAGCTGTCTATCGTTGTCTCTGATTGAGAACCATAATTAGGTAGCCTTTTTCCCACCTGTATTTGTGGGTCGTTTTCCATGTATAGTTGCCTGTGAGGACTACGGTGGCTTCACGTTTTGGTTTGATGATTGTTTTGTTGGCGACATCTTATAATAAAGAAGAATGTACACTCACCACGCTGCACCTTGGTCCTCTCCTTTCTTCAGCCGTGACAGGGGCTTACCTTACCTTGTCAGCTCAGGGATTCAATCCAGCAACCTTTCGGTTATTGGCCCAACGCTCGAACCATTAGTCTACCTGCTGCCTCTATCCTGGGGGGTGTGTGTGTGTGTGTGTGTAATGTGTGTGTGTGCATAGAAGCAGGGGGTCCTAGGACACAGAGACACCCCCGCACTATCAAAGGGTCCTGCGCCTCGACAGCTGCTCTCATTAGAGGAACAGGCAGCCCCGCTCTCTGAGCTTAATCACCCACACCAGACTTCCACAGCAATTAGCCTAGCCACCGCCAGCCCTTCACATCCTCGGTGGAACATCCTGAGCCATGCTACGTACTGTACTAATGCTAACACTGTAATATGTGCTGCTCCTTAGTCACATAGATCAATTACCTGGATGGTTTTCCAGGTCCACGTTAGTTGTTTATCTGGTTGCTGGAGCTCCCAAGACATGCTGGATCTGATAGGGAGAAAGAGGTAATATGAAATAGAGTGTGGAAAGGAGGGAGTGGTTGCTCTGTATTTTGGGGAATCTGTGAGAAGTAATTCGGTCTATTATTGGCTAAAACTCCCTGGTGGAGATACTCAAGACCCTGGTCTAATCCTTCAAGGAAGAGAGTGAGGAGAATAAAGAGAAAGGAACGAAACAGAGAGAATACAGTCAGAGAGGGAGGTTGAGAGACAGAGTTCAAGAGTTTGAGTGAGAATGACAGAATGAAAAATGGCAAGATGTCAGAATGGGGGCCGGAAAAAGCTATAGAACAACGAGCAAAACAAGGAAAAAGACAAACTCATTCTGAAACAAGTAGGGACCTTTTTGTCTCTCCCTTTAAGGGTTTCCCCTAGTATTGTTTTGAGTCTCACCAAGCAACAACCCATGGAAGCAGACACTAGCTTGTCCTCTTCAAACTGAGTCCAAATGAACAAAACCCAAACTTTGTAAGCCAGCAAGCAACAGAGTAAGGCAGCAGCCCGCCTTGCCTAAGCGATGTTTAGGGAAAACCCTGCTCCTCTATTATGAGGAAGCCAAAGTGGCGGCTTCGCCGGCTTTAGAAGATTGAACCAGATTGGTTGAATATCTGCCCTATTGTTGTGTGTTCCTTTCCATAAGAAGGGTCCAGTGTGGTATTGAAAAGCTCTTTGGTGGGCTTAGCACTCTCTCTAAACAGCTTCTGCTGGCTATTTATGCAAACAATGGAGCAAATCTGCTCCTTTGATCACTAGGCCTTGTCACTGCTCTTTGGGGGTGTATGTATGTGTGTGTGTGTGTGTGTGTGTGGTGCATGGGCGGGAGTTTTCTTGTGTGTGTGTGTGTGTGTGTGTGTGTGTGTGTGTGTGTGTGTGTGTGTTTGTTTGTGTGTGTGTTTGAGTGTGTGTGTGTTCGAGTGTGTGCCTGTGTGTTAGATCTATGTGTATCACAGCTTCTGTGTGAAATGGTAATCACGTCCTATGTGGGTACCAAGCCAAGCTATAATTTACACCCCAGGTCTCGTCTCCCGTCACCCATGTTGCACCAACACAGAAAACCCTTTATGTCTATCATGACCACATGCTTGAAAAGATGGGCTTTCACATGCCCCTGTGTGTGTCTGTGGGAAGCCCCTGTTTGTGTGGGCTAGCTCAGCAGGCCAGCATTGGTCTCTGGGATATGATCCCACAACTCCAATACAGAATCACTTGGGTGGAAAATCGGGCTATTTCACCTGAATGGCAAATAGTTGGAACCTTGGCATTGGTGCGCCCCAGTTCCCTCAATCCTCTTCCTGGCTCTGGTGTGTACACGCGAACAGTCACACACAAGCATGGGCACACATCACACACACAAACATACACAGCCACACACACAATAACACAACGTCACACACACACAATAACACACAGCCTCACGTACAATAACACACAGCCACACACAATAACACACAGCCTCACGTACAATAACACACAGCCACACACAATAACACACAGCCTCACGTACAATAACACACAGCCACTCACACAATAACACACAGCCACTCACACAATAACACACAGCCACACACACAATAACACACAGCCCCTCACAATAACACACACCCACTCCCAATAACACACAGCCACTCACAATAACACACAGCCACACACACAATAACACACAGCCACACACAATAACACACAGCCACTCACACAATAACACACAATAACACACAGCCACACACACAATAACACACAGCCACTCACACAATAACACACAATAACACACAGCCACACACACAATAACACACAGCCCCTCACACAATAACACACAATAACACACAGCCACACACACAATAACACACAGCCCCTCACACAATAACACACAGCCCCTCACACAATAACACACAGCCACTCACACAATAACACACAGCCACACACACAATAACACACTGCCACACACACAATAACACACAGCCCCTCACACAATAACACACAATAACACACAGCCACACACAATAACACACAGCCACTCACACAATAACACACAGCCACACACACAATAACACACAGCCACTCACACAATAACACACAATAACACACAGCCACACACACAATAACACACAGCCCCTCACACAATAACACACAATAACACACAGCCACACACACAATAACACACAGCCCCTCACACAATAACACACAGCCCCTCACACAATAACACACAATAACACACAGCCCCTCACACAATAACACACAATAACACACAGCCCCTAACACAATAACACACAGCCACTCACACAATAACACACAATAACACACAGCCCCACACAATAACACACTATAACACACAGCCCCTCACACAATAACACACAGCCACTCACACAATAACACACAATAACACACAGCCACACACAATAACACACAATAACACACAGCCCCTCACACAATAACACACAATAACACACAGCCCCTCACACAATAACACACAGCCACACACACAATAACACACAATAACACACAGCCACTCACACAATAACACACAATAACACACAGCCCCTCACACAATAACACACAATAACACACAGCCACACACACAATAACACACAATAACACACAGCCCCTCACACAATAACACACAATAACACACAGCCCCTCACACAATAACACACAATAACACACAATAACACACAATAACACACAGCCCCTCACACAATAACACACAATAACACACAGCCCCTCACACAATAACACACAATAACACACAGCCCCTCACACAATAACACACAATAACACACAACCACACACACAATAACACACAATAACACACAGCCCCTCACACAATAACACACAATAACACACAGCCCCTCACACAATAACACACAATAACACACAGCCCCTCACACAATAACACACAATAACACACAGCCACACACACAATAACACACAGCCACTCACAATAACACACAGCCACACACACAATAACACACAGCCACACACACAATAACACACAGCCACACACACAATAACACACAGCCACACACAGCCACACACAATAACACACAGCAAGGTTCAGTAGTGCCTTTCCTACTTTGTTGTTGTTTGTTTGTTGTTGTTTGTTTGTTGATCCATATGATGGTTGCTGATAAGGGATCAGAGTTTACACAAACAAAACACACACACACACACACACACACCACAGAGCTCCAGTAGAGGGAGTCTCATCAGAAAGTGAAGAAATCAGACAAACACAAATGCACTCAGACAACCAGAGCGAGGCACACTCAACTCAATGCAGAAGGCACACACGCACGTCACTTGCTGTCTAGTGTGGTGTTCTTGCTGTCTATGAGATGTTCTGGGTCAGGAGTTTGCCTCCCCTATCTGTCCCTGTCCACCAGTGCCTGACCAGAACACACACACACACACACACATTGTGTTCTTTTCAACCCCATGTCACCTGAGGTGTTTGTGTTTGCCCATCAGCGCTACATCTGGGTAAGTGTATGTGTGTGTGTTTATTTGCAATAACACCTCTTTGTGTGTGTGTGTGTGTGTGTGTGTGTGTGTGTGTGTGTGTGTGTGTGTGTGTGTGTGTGTGTGTGTGTGTGTGTGTGTGTGTGTGTGTGTGTGTGTGTGTGTGTGTGTGTGTGTGTGTGTGTATATGTACAGCACTGTATGTGTATCGGTCTGTCACCCATGGTTGGTGTAGATGTCAGGTGATTGAAGATAGGCACTTTTGGCAGCTGTGGCAGATCCAAATCCTGTAGGCAGGTCTGGGTTCAGCTGTTCACACCCTCCTGTTGACGTTGACATTGACACAGTGAGATAATCAACTGAAATTGGACCTGTGAATGCCTACATGAAATGTGATTGTGTTGCTCACTTAAAGTTATATGGCTGATTCTATTAAATACAACATAACCCCTCGACAAGCAGACACACACACACACTCGCCTCCCTAAACACACTTCCACAATTGTCAGTTCCTACAGAGAAATATCTTGACATAACACATCAATAACGAATGAGTTGCCACATAAAAAATGTACTGTTTTATTTTTTTATGTCTGACAAAAGTCCTCAGATATTCATAATTTAACCGACAGTTTCCATGTTTTAGTGTTTTAGATCACAAAGCATTTTCTTTCACGGCTTGTGAGAGTCTGCATATGTCGGTTTGTCAGTAGATGTAAAAGTTGAATTATTGAGGTATGGTGGTAAGGGTCGAGAGAGATTTAAGGCATAAAAGAAAGAATGAGTGTTAGATGAGTGAAAACCTTCTGAGAGCTACCCCTCTGTCGTTTTTCTCTCTTTCTTGACCTCTGTTTCTCTTTCTCTCTCTCTCCTGTCTCTCTCTCTCTCTCTCTCTCTCTCTCTGTCTCTCTCTTTCTCTCTCTCCCACACACTCTCACACATTCTCTCTCTCTCTCTCTCTCTCTCTCTCTGTCTCTCTCTTTCTCTCTCTCCCACACACACTCTCACACATTCTCTCTCTCTCTCTCTCTCTCTCTCTCTGTCTCCCTCTTAGATTTTCTCTCTCTCTGAGGTGACTTTGAAATAGCTTTTATAAAATACAGTTTTGGAATACTGAGCCTTGCGTGGCTTTATCCCCTCTTTCATGTTCTGTCCTTTCTTCTCTCATTTTATCTTTGGGCGTAACTCTTGCAGAAGTCGTCTCACCGTCACAAACTTCTCTCATGGCAGTTGAGATTACAGCAGCTGTGCCTCATACACTCAACCACACAAACTAAAGGAGAATGAATTCAACTGTAAAATCCTCATGACTAGAAGTCGGACAGCATTGAAAAGTTCCCCTGGGACATTTAATAGCTATAGTCACTGCCCTTCCACTGGCAGGGACTTAATGTGAATGTATACTGTATGTGAGTGTTTAGGCGGGATTTGGTTGGCAAGACGAGTAGATTTGCCTCTGAATAGAAGTAGTAGTTTGTGTGTGTGTGTGTGCGTGCGTGTGCATGCGCACGAGCCACGGTTGTATCATCATACCACACTGTTCCACAGACAGGCTTTGACCTTTGACCCAATTTCCCATGATGGCCTTCTCCAATCCTCCCTCGCAGACCCCCTCTCACACAGCATCGAGATTGGGGATCAGATAAATAAATCCAACTGTTTTTCAGTCTGACATCAAAGACATAGAGCTTTGGTTTTCACTCTGTCTTTGGATCCAGCCCCTCCACTCTTCTGGAGCGATTGATTCCATTCCTAGGAGTTATTGGGAAAATCAACCCCCTGGATCCGGCTTATCCACCCAGATTCTGTCTTCTACCGCGCCGACGCCAGCCGCATATAGAGTTGGGAGAGTTCAGACGATCCCGGTGTCGTTGGTGGGGGGAAGCAATTCTGTACACCGCAGTGAGGAGGAGCAGTGCCTGCTAGGAAGACTACGAGCACAGTGAGTGTGCTGAAGCAAATGACCCCTTGTGACACTATACATTTCCCTACTTGCTAATGAATACTGGATATGAGAAAAGAGAATATACTGTATTGACCTGTGGGGAAATAAGAGATAGAGATTATAAGATGGTTCGTTGATGTAAACAGTTGGTGTAGAGGCGTCTTGTTTGATTGCTCTTATGTTCCCCGCCACATGGTGCCATCGACACCATCTGGTGAGGAGTCATAGCTGTGGCTGACTCAGTGGGCCAGTGATGCCGGTGGGAGCTGCAACTCTGAGAGGAGGCCATTTTAGACTATGGAGACCAGAGGAGGCTGGTGGGAGGAGCTATAGGAGGACGGGCTCATTGTAATGGCTGGAATGGAATAATGGAACGGTATCAAACGCATAAAATATGAAAACCACATATTTGAGTCTGTTCCATTAATTCCATTCCAGCCATTACAATGAGCCCGTCCTCCTATAGCTCCTCCCACCAGCCTCCTCTGACGGAGACACACCCCATGTAGAAGCAGCCTGAGGCTCTTGTTGTTGATAACTCACCTTGAGAGGTCACACACATGGTCTGCATTCACCTCACAGTAAGGTGAGTGTATTTTGACGGTGGTCTGGGTGGAGTGGAGAACGCTATTAGTGTAGCTAGGAGCTTACTAAAACCCCACAATAACCTCTGTTCCTCCCCTAACCCTCCATTCCCCATGCACACCCAACCTCAGAATGGCTCTAATTGAGTTTCCATGTTGTGTCGACTGTGAGGACTCGCTCGCTCACTTACTCACGGGCGACCAGGGTCCTCGAGTGGTGAAATACTACATTTGTGGTCAGGCAAGGAGGTGGCAGCCCCCTGTGGGCCTCTCAATTCCAGAGAGACAGGCATGACACGGGTGGCTATTGGTTGTGGTAGTTAATTAGGATCTAATTGTTCACGAGGTGCTAGGAGACCAGAGTCCAGGAGGAGTAAGAGAGAGGGTGGGATGATGTGATGGAATGTTGTCACTCCACAGGGCATGCAGGGACATACATGAGCAGCTATGTCTCCTCTGCATTTGATTGTCTGTGTGTGGATGAGTGTGTAGTGGGGAGGCCTCCATCCAAACACAGCCTCAAGGCTTATCAGAAAACACACACACACACACACACACACACACACACACACACACACACACACACACACACACACACACACACACACACACACACACACACACACACTGCACAGTTCTGTCTGTGGCTGAAATGTATTCATTTTCCCCCTCATGTTTCTCAATGCCTGTTTGTTTGTGGCTTTGTCAGGGGAGATAATAGAATAAGTTATTCCTGCTGTCTGTCTCTTGTATTTCATGGAGTATTGCATTTACATGCATTTACATCATCAGATTGGTTGCTTAGCTGTTAAACCAGTTGAGCGTTTGGAATATCATTAGGTTTGGGCAGTAAAAGTCAACCAAGGGTGAAATGTGGAGAAATGAGAGGAGGATTTGAGAAATGAGGGGAGTGATGGTAGCAGTACAGTAGGGCTGTCCTATTCCTCTGTCCACTTTAGGTACCAGAGATACCAGGGGACGCCCACAGTGAGATCTGTCTGTGTTAAGTGAACAGAGGGGAGTGAATATAATGATTTCCCTTTTCCATCCATTCTCCCCTTTCTATGTTGTTATCTCTCTCTCATCTCTCTTGACTTCTATCTTCTCATCTCTTTCCCTCCCTCCCTCCCTCCCTCCCTCCCTCCCTCCCTCCCTCCCTCCCTCCCTCCCTCCCTCCCTCCCTCCCTCCCTCCCTCCCTCCCTCGCTCTCTCTCCTTCTCTCTTTCTGCCCCACCCATCAGGTTTAAAAAATAATTGTGTGTGCATGCAGGGGGGGGAAGTGGGCCAGTCTAGAAGATCATTAATTAGGATGCATAACGCCTCAGTCCGCTGGCTACCCGGGAGCAGATGTGGAGCAGGGTTCCCAGCTCCTACAACAGAGGTGGTTTGTCCCTCCATGACTCTCCTCCCTCAAAATATTCCTCTCAGTAGCTACCCAATGGCCACTATACCCCACCTTTTTGAAGATTTGGTCTCTTTTGATGGTCTAATATTGACACAGCCAATTATCCACTAACTAGCTGTAATATAAGTATAGAGGATATTGCAAGTTTCTCTGTGGATTCTCTCACACGTTGAGCATCTCTCCCTATCTATCTCCTTTTCTCTCTCTCTATCTCTTTCTCTCTCTCTCTCTCTCTCTCTCTCTCTCTCTCTAGGTCTCTCTCCCTCTCTCCTCTCTCCCGCTCTCTCTCTCTCTTCTCCCTCTCTCTCTCTCTCTCTCTCCCTTCTCCCTCTCTCTTCTCCCCTCTCTTCTCTCTCTCCCTCCCCCTTTCCCCTATCTCTTTCTCTATCTGTCCCTCTCTCTTCTCCCTCTCTCTCTCTCTCTCTCTCTCTCTCTCTCTCTCTCTCTCTCTATCTCTTCTCCCTCTCTCTTCTCCCTCTCTCTTCTCTCTATCTCTTCTCCCTCTCTCTTCTCCCTCTCTCCTCTCTCTTCTCTCTCTCCCTCCCCCTTTCCCCCTATCTATTTCTCTATCTGTCCCTCTCTCTTTTCCCTCTGTCCCTCTCTATTTTGTGTATCTCTCTCTCTCTCACTATCTCCTCCGTACACTGGTCTCCTCTTAAAGAATTTCACTGTGCTGTGCATCACATGGTTTTAGAGGAGACAAAAGCTCTTGATTTGAAACGTAATTATGCATGTCATTAAAACAAAAGTGAGATCCACATCATTGAGTAGTTAATCGTGCATGAAAGGGAGACTCTTTTTAGATTCTGACACACACACACACACACACACACACACACACACACAGTGTCAACTCCCTGCCAGGCCAGCAAGGACAGGCAATTACGTGAGATGCCTGCATGCGTGTGTTCAAATGTCACAAAGACTTAACCTGCTGCCACGGAGACTGGACTCATGGGGACACCTGCGCTCTGTGAGTCACCAAGGCGACATATCCCACGCTGTCATTCACACAAACACACACACCTATGTGACCTCCCCAGGGGCGTAGTGGGAGTATGTATGTGTGTGTGTGTGTATGTATGTACCAAACAGTGTATATGTGTGTGTAATCCTAGCTCAGCTGCATGACTCTTACCCTCTGTATTGCACCTCAGGTGGTCTCAGGTAACAGTGATACCTCTGATCTCCCTCCAGTCCTCTCACAGGTGTGTGTTCTAGCGGCATCATTCCACCAGACACCACACACCATCTCTGTCAGGTCTGAGAGGGATAACTAGGGGCCAAGAGGAGCCAAGAAGGTCCTGGGGGCTAAGGGAAATGGGATGGGTGTCCCCTCTCTCTATCACCCCTTTTATTTAATGTAATGGTTAAAGGACAACTCCCAGCCCCTACCTTACGTTGGTTCTTCATGGAGATCTGAAAGAATCTTCCCCATTCCGTCATTACTTCTTCTTCAGTTGAAGCCTCATGTCATTTCGGTAGGATGTTATTGGACAACACTGTCAATGTACTGACACAAATTGGGCCCCACTCAAATGTGTCATCTTCATCTGATGTCAGACACATAAAGACCACTGGCCTCTTTTGCACGGCTGCATCTCTAATTCACTGTGTATCAAATCAGGGGGAAGAAAACAAACACAATTTTCCCCTTTTATTCCCTGGATTTGCATAACAATCCGTGACATCGTCCAAATTGATATTCAAATGAGGAGACAGCTTTGGGGGGACTCAGACAAGTGTCACTGGGCTATTAATACGGTGGGTGTGTATCGTATCTGGGGCGATTTTGCCTGGTTACCATCAGATCTTACGAGGATTAGAAAGCCGGTAGCAGACACGTGTGGAGCTTTGCCCGTTTTGTCGACTGATCCACTCTCACAGAACACTGACGAGGTGGATCTGTTGGCTGCCTTTTAGTTCTGCTAGTTTGGTGGAGAAAAGAGGGAAGAGAAGGAGAGAGAGAGGCATGGATGGCCCTGGTGACAGAGGAAGTAGAGAGAGAGAGAGAGAGAGGGGGAGAGAGAGAGAAGAGAGAGAGAGAGAGAGGCATGGATGGCCCTGGTGACAGATGAAGCAGAGAGAGAGAGAGGGGGGGGAGAGAGAGAAGAGATAGAGAAACCTGGGATGGATGTACGTACTGTAAGAGAGAGAGAGGCATGGATGGCCCTGGTGACAGACAAAGCAGAGAGAGAGAGAGACTTTATATATTCACTTGATATATTATCTACCTCACTTGCTTTGGCAATGTTAACACATGTTTCCCATGCCAATAAAGCCCTTGAATTGAATTGAATTGAGAGGGGGAGAAGAGAGAGAGAGAGAGGGGGGAGAGAGAGAGGCATGGATGGCCCTGGTGACAGATGAAGCAGAGAGAGAGAGGGGGGGAAGAGAGAGAAGAGAGAGAGAGACCTGGGGTGGATGTACGTACTGTAAGAGAGAGAGAGGCATGGATGGCCCTGGTGACAGATGAAGCAGAGAGAGAGAGAGAGAGAGGCATGGATGGCCCTGGTGACAGATGAAGCAGAGAGAGAGAGGGGGGGAAGAGAGAGAAGAGAGAGAGAGACCTGGGGTGGATGTACGTACTGTAAGAGAGAGAGAGGCATGGATGGCCCTGGTGACAGATGAAGCAGAGAGAGTGAGAGAGAGAGAGAGAGGGGGAGAGAGAGAGAAGAGAGAGAGGAAGAGGGAGAGAGGCATGGATGGCCCTGGTGACAGATGAAGCAGATAGAGAGAGAGGGGGGGGAGAGGGAAGAGAGGGGGAGAGAGAGAGGGAGAGAGGAGAGAAAGAGAGAGAGAGGGGGAGAAGGGGGAGAGAGAGATAGAAGAGAGAGGGGGAGAGAGGGGGGGAGAGAGAGAGGCATGGATGGCCCTGGTGACAGATGAAGCAGAGAGAGAGAGTGGGAGTGGGAGAGAGAGAGAGAGAGAGAGAGAGGGAGAGAGAGAGGGGGAGAGGGAGAGAGAGAGAGAGAGAGAGAGAGAGAGAGAGAGAGAGAGAGAGAGAGAGAGGGAGAGGGGGGGAGAGAGAGAGAGAGAGAGAGAGAGAGAGAGAGGGGGAGAGAGAGAGAGAGAGAGAGGGGGAGAGAGAGAGAGAGAGAGGCATGGATAGCCCTGGTGACAGATGAAGCAGAGAGAGAGAGAGAGAGAGAGAGAGAGAGGGGGGGAGAGAGAGGGAGAGAGAGAGAGAGAGAGAGAGAGAGAGAGAGAGGGAGAGAGGGGGAGAAGAGAGAGGGACAGATAGAGAATAGATAGATAGGGGAAAGGGGGAGGGAGAGAGAGAGAAGAGAGGGGGAGAAGAGAGAAGGAGAAGGGAGAGAGAGAGAGAGAGAGAGAGAGGGGGAGAGAGAGAGAGAGAGAGAGGGAGAAGAGAGAGGGAGAAGAGATTGAGTGAGAGATAGAGAGAGATAGAGAGAGAGAGAGAGAGAGAGAGAGGCATGGATGGCCCTGGTGACAGATGAAGCAGAGAGAGAGAGAGAGAGAGGTAGGGGGAGAGAGAGAGAGAGAGAGAGAGAGAGAGAGGCATGGATGGCCCTGGTGACAGATGAAGCAGAGAGAGAGAGAGAGAGAGAGAGACCTGGGGTGGATGTACGTACTGTAAGAGCTGTATCTCTCCTCTGTGAGCAGTTTATGTACAGGTAGTGATCATTCCCATGGTCATGCATTTAACTCTCCTATATCTCTCCTCATCCCTTGCCTTTTGACCCCCAGGCATGGTTTAATAGTTAAAGCCCACTGAGCCAACCCTAAGTCAGCCATTTGTATGCATTTATGTATATATATGCGTGTTTGGCATGTACTTAGTGTGTGTTCAGTCGCGTGGACCAAGGATCAAGACACCGCTATCATAATGAAGAGTCATTAATGTCTGTGGAGGAATTCATACATAGCCAACTGCTGTATAAGCCTCACAGCGCCAAACAACCACGTCCATCCACTGAATTACAAAATAGCAATACAAGAATCTAGAGCCTTGTGCTGAAAAGACCTGTCAAGAAGGCTTCCACCCTCCCCTGTGTCTTCCTCCCCTCTTCCTCTTTTCTTCTCCCTCTCTTTTTACCCGCCGCTTCCCTGCATACCTCAGATGTGAAGCTCCCTCTTATTTGCTGTTGTCTCTCCTTCGCGCCAGACACTGCAAACAACACGAAGCACAAGTCTGCAGACAAAACAAACTCTCCCAAAACCAGACGACAAGCAGCAACAACACACAGCGTCTGTTTGCCTGGAGTCCCCTTCTCTTAGTCTTTTCTGAACTTCTGAACGCCTTCTGAGAGCACGCGCTTGCTTTCTGCCCTTCCCCACCTCTTTCCTCTCTCTCTCTCTCTCTCTCTCTCTCTCTCTCTCTCTCTCTCTCTCTCTCTCTCTCTCTCTCTCTCTCTCTCTCTCCCTCTCTCTCTCTCTCTCTCTCTCTCTCTCTCTCTCTCTCTCTCTCTCTCTCCCCCTCTCTCTCTCTCTCTCTCTCTCTCTCTCTCTCTCTCTCTCTCTCTCTCTCTCTCTCTCTCTCTCTCTCTCTCTCTCTCTCTCTCTCTCTCTCTCTCTCTCCCCCTCTCTCTCTCTCTCTCTCTCTCTCTCTCTCTCTCTCTCTCTCTCTCTCTCTCTCTCTCTCTCTCTCTCTCTCTCTCTCTCTCCCTCTCTCTCTCTCTCTCTCTCTCTCTCTCTCTCTCTCTCTCTCTCTCTCTCTCTCTCTCTCTCTCTCTCTCTCTCTCTCTCTCTCTCTCTCTCTCTCTCTCTCTCTCTCTCTCTCTCTCTCATCCTCTCTCTCTCTCTCTCTCTCTCTCTCTCTCTCTCTCTCCTCTCTCTCTCTCTCTCTCTCTCTCTCTCTCTCTCCTCTCTGTGTGCTATCAGACAGTGTGTTTTGTAGGAAACATGCTCGTGTGAAGAGCGATAGAAAGAGAGGGTGATGGGTTTGTAAAGAAAATGTCATTCTTTTCACTGACTGCTAAGGCCTCGGGG
This sequence comes from Oncorhynchus tshawytscha, assembly GCF_018296145.1. Lineage (NCBI taxonomy): Eukaryota > Metazoa > Chordata > Actinopteri > Salmoniformes > Salmonidae > Oncorhynchus > Oncorhynchus tshawytscha. The sequence goes on along the minus strand of NC_056451.1, from coordinate 13,972,461 downwards.
GAAGCGACCGTCTCAGACAGCAGATAGCTGCTAGCGAGGAAACAGACGAGGGATGAAGAGCCCTTCAGCCTGGGATGGAAACAGGGAACCTATCAGCCTTGTTGCCTCTGGCCATTTGTCTCCATCCAGAGAATGGGCCCAGCGTCATCCAAGGGCTGTGGCTGCCGTCATGGGGGGGAAGGTGACACCAGCGGATGGTTGAGAAATTGATTTTGAGAGACAAATAAGATTAAGGAGATGGATTGAAAGGGAGAGATGGATGGATGTGTTTGGAAAAGTCAAAGCCCAATGTTGGGAAGTGGCACAGACACTGTGACTCAGACCCAATGACATCATCATCAAAGGATTAGGAGCTTCAGCAGACACTAGTCCTCCACTTTCCCAGAATGCATTTAGCTCATATGCCTACAATTCATCCAGACAACCTCTTAGTAGTGACGTCCCCCTGACTGTACCAACTGTTATCTCTGACGTTTGACCCTGACCCTTAATCTCTTTATCTGTTCTGTGTCTGTAGGTGATGAGTGGTACCTCTGCAGGCTGACCCTTAGTGTGCCCACCCTGGCAGACCTGCAGTGGGGCATGTTCCCCCAGCCCTACCTGGGCGCAGTGGGACCTGATGCCGCACCAGGCTCTGTGGTCTACCGCCTCACTGCCCGCCAACGAGACGGCACAATAGGAAACGCCCACTTCCTGCTACTGGACGGTGAGTGAAATGTCGATCAACATCGTGATTGAATTGATACAACGTTTAAATAGTGTCCATTTTACATTACATTTGATTAGATTAGATAGCTAAACTCTGATGAGATAATAGCATTTAATGAAAGGATGACATGCAAGTGTTCTATTTTTAGGGTACTAGGTGTTGGACATCCCTAAGACAGCGATAATGTACAATAAATTATAACAAAGAAAAAATAAAATAGATATAGATTGAATAAAATAAAAAAATTCAATAATGAAAAATCCAAAAGAAGTGAGTGACAGGAACAATGCAGCTAGCTACATGTCCCTGGCTACCAGCAGCTGTGATTAGCTACATGTCCCTGGCTACCAGCAGCTGTGATTAGCTACATGTCCCTGGCTACCAGCAGCTGTGATTAGCTACATGTCCCTGGCTACCAGCAGCTGTGATTAGCTACATGTCCCTGGCTACCAGCAGCTGTGATTAGCTACATGTCCCTGGCTACCAGCAGCTGTGATTAGCTACATGTCCCTGGCTACCAGCAGCTGTGATTAGCTACATGTCCCTGGCTACCAGCAGCTGTGATTAGCTACATGTCCCTGGCTACCAGCAGCTGTGATTAGCTACATGTCCCTGGCTACCAGCAGCTGTGATTAGCTACATGTCCCTGGCTACCAGCAGCTGTGATTAGCTACATGTCCCTGGCTACCAGCAGCTGTGATTAGCTACATGTCCCTGACTACCAGCAGCTGTGATTAGCTACATGTCCCTGGCTACCAGCAGCTGTGATTAGCTACATGTCCCTGGCTACCAGCAGCTGTGATTAGCTACATGTCCCTGGCTACCAGCAGCTGTGATTAGCTACATGTCCCTGGCTACCAGCAGCTGTGATTAGCTACATGTCCCTGGCTACCAGCAGCTGTGATTAGCTACATGTCCCTGGCTACCAGCAGCTGTGATTAGCTACATGTCCCTGGCTACCAGCAGCTGTGATTAGCTACATGTCCCTGGCTACCAGCAGCTGTGATTAGCTACATGTCCCTGGCTACCAGCAGCTGTGATTAGCTACATGTCCCTGGCTACCAGCAGCTGTGATTAGCTACATGTCCCTGGCTACCAGCAGCTGTGATTAGCTACATGTCCCTGGCTACCAGCAGCTGTGATTAGCTACATGTCCCTGGCTACCAGCAGCTGTGATTAGCTACATGTCCCTGGCTACCAGCCAGCAGCTGTGATTAGCTACATGTCCCTGGCTATCGGCAGCTGTGATTAGCTACATGTCCCTGGCTACCAGCAGCTGTGATTAGCTACATGTCCCCTGGCTACCAGCAGCTGTGTTCCTCCTATTCCTCTCTCTCTTCCTCCTCCTCTTCTCTCTCTTCCTCCTCCTCCTCTTCTCTCTCTCTTCCTCCCCCTCCTCTTCTTTTCTCTCTCTTCCTCCTCCTCTTCCTCTCTCTCTCTCTTCCTCCTCTTCTCTCTTCCTCCTCCTCCTCTTCTTTCTCTTCCTCCTCCTCCTCTTCTCTTTCTTTCTCTTCCTCCTCCTCCTCCTCTTCTCTTTCTCTTCCTCCTCCTCTTCCTCCTCCTCTTCTCTTTCTTTCTCTTCCTCCTCCTCCTCCTCTCTCTTCCTTCTCCTCTTCTCTTTCACTTCCTCCTCCTCCTCCTTACTCTTCTCTCTCTCTACCTCCTCCTCTTCTCTCTCTCTCTCTCTCCTCCTCCTCCTCCTCCTCTTCCCTCTCTCTCTCTCTCTCTCTCTCTCTCTTCCTCCTCCTCATCCTCCCTCTCGTCTCTTTCTTTCTCTTCCTCCCCCTCCTCTTCTCTCTCTTTCTCTTCTCTTGATGCTGCTGCCCAGGGGGACATGGATTAAGATGACCCTGTCCTCCTGTTCTCCTCAGAGAAAGATCAGAGGCTGGATGTTAACCCGATAACACATGCACACACACACACACACACCGCACACACTCAGCCCCAGCTGGCAGAAGGGTCCTCTACCCCCATCTCTATACACAAATAAACACACACACCAGCCCCCCAGCCCAAGAAATCAGCAATGTCTTAGGGATGTCCATTTCTGCGCAGCTGTCTCTGCTACGTGATATCACTCATATGATTGTCTATAAGGCCCCGGGGCAAGCTGTGTGTTGAGGTGTGAAAACACAGAACAACTTTAATTTGGGGGTCAACTATCCCTTCAAGAAACCTTTGAGTCACTTGGAAGAACCATGTGTGTCTGTGTGTTTATACGTGTTGTTTATATCCCGTAACTAGGCGGTGAGGATTCGTTTGAAGTGGACCGCAGCTCTGGGGAGGTCAGGACCACAGGCCGACCCCTGACCCCCAGCAGGGAGTACATGCTGAAGGTGCAGGTGGTCGACATGCAGGGCAGGAAGGGTCCCCCTGCAACAGTGGCTATTCTGGCAGGGTTCCGCCCCCCACAGTTCACCAACGCCTCCTACACCCTGACTGTCCCAGAGAACACGCCCGTGGGCCAAGCGTGAGTACACCCTGGGTTTGGAGATATTGGAATGGGCTAATCCCAATTACCCATATTATGGACTATTTTTGACCAGAGCCACCTAGTGCACTATATGGGGAATAAGCTGTGATTGTAGACTACTAGGAAGGTGAATGAACTAGGGCTTTACAGGTGACATTGGACAGGAATAACTGCTGGATGTGGGTTAGGAATAGGATGAGGGAAGGGACAGGGTACGCCAGACCATGCATTTCACAATGAAGGAGGTGGGGTAAGAGCATCAGTGAACCAATGAATGCGTGTGTTCTGCATATGTGTATGTACATGTATTTTTGCTTGTGTATTGTGCTTGTTATGTGTGTGTGTGTGTGTGAGTGTTTGTGTTTGTGTGCCGCCTCTGCTGCTCATTAGAGGGGAAACCAAAGGATTGTGTGAACGTGGATGATTCCTCTGCATTATGTGTCATGTGTTGGGAGGGGGGTTATGAAGGTGGGGGTGAAGGAGGGACACAGATGCATCATTTTGTCCCAGGGCTCAGAATATGAAAGTGTGGCTAATTCAGATATGTATTAAAATAAACTTTAGGATAAACATGAAGGGCAAAGTGTGTGTCTGAACCTGCCTCCTCAGGGCTCTGGTGACTGGAGTGTGTGCGTGCGTGTGTGTGTGTGTGTGCGTGCGTGCGTGCGTGTGTGTGTATGTGCGTGCGTGTGTGTGTGTGTGTGTGAACCTGCCTGCCCAGGGCTCTGGTGACTGGAGCACAATGTCTTCATCTCCTGCCACCCCGTGCGTGTCAGTGCATGAAGGTGCATGTTTGCGTGGGTGTGGTAGGTGCAAGTGTGTGTGTCTTAATCCAGAAAACCACTAAATAAAGATGCTATGGATGAGATGAGAGTGATGATATCAGACTGAAGGTGGATCATTTCTTGCTCCCTGGAGATCTATTTCATTCGTGAATGTGTCTCCTTATGAAATCACATCCTCTCTAATGTGTCTCCTTATGACATCACATCCTGTCTAAAGCATCTCCCGATGACATCACTTCCGGTATACTGTATCTCCTTTTGACATCCCGTTCTTGTTTCCCCCTGCAGTGTGGCGATGGTGGGGGCCGTCTCCTTCCAGAGGAAGACTCTCTCCTACATGCTGCTGGTGAACCCTGGCAACCTGTTCAGTGTCAACCAGGAGAGTGGAGCTCTCAGCCTCACCCGGACAGTGGACTTTGAGAGTGGACACACACTCCACACGCTGCAAGTCAGGGCCTCCGAGCCAGACACAGGCCTCAGCGGTGTGGCAGAGGTACACACACACAACTATACACACACATGCACGCATACACACACACACACACACACATGCACACACAGTCACACATAAACAGTACACACTCACCTCTATACACACCTGCTCCTACCCAGATGGCTGGCTTATACACACAAATGGCATCCTCACTAATCCACCAGTTCCCCTTAGGCCCGCTCCAGTCAGCTTGGCTAATTCACTCAAAGGTGCTATGCATGTGGCTCTGAAGGTGTGTGTGTGTGTGTGCTTGCGTGTCTGTGTGTGTGTGTGTGTGTGTATACTTTCCGTTGGAGTAGTATTGATGGGGAATAGACCCATTTGAGGAAACATCAACTATAGCCATGGTCAGCTGCAGTAGAGAACGTCCAACCTGCCCCCCTATGCTGCTCCCCAGCCGTGGTCACATAATGGAGAACAACAGTATGGAGAGTCAGCCGTGGTCACATAATGGAGAACAACAGTATGGAGAGTCAGCCGTGGTCACATAATGGAGAACAACAGTATGGACAGTCAGCCGTGGTCACATAATGGAGAACAACAGTATGGAGAGTCAGCCGTGGTCACATAATGGAGAACAACAGTATGGAGAGTCAGCCGTGGTCACATAATGGAGAACAACAATATGGAGAGTCAGCCGTGGTCACATAATGTAGGTCAACAGTATGGAGAGTCAGCCGTGGTCACATAATGGAGAACAACAGTATGGAGAGTCAGCCGTGGTCACATAATGGAGAACAACAATATGGAGAGTCAGCCATGGTCACATAATGTAGGTCAACAGTATGGAGAGTCAGCCATGGTCACATAATGGAGAACAACAATATGGAGAGTCAGCTGTGGTCACATAATGTAGGTCAACAGTATGGAGAGTCAGCCGTGGTCACATAATGGAGAACAACAGTATGGAGAGTCAGCCATGGTCACATAATGGAGAACAACAGTATGGAGAGTCAGCCATGGTCACATAATGGAGAACAACAGTATGGAGAGTCAGCCAGTGTAGCATGCTTGGTGATTCTGTTCAAGTGATTGGACTGTGGCCTCAGTGGCAAGTTTGAAAATAGAAATAGGTGCCGTCTAGCTTCAGTATAGATACAGTGAAGGCTCTATGGACATTATGGGTAAAGAGGCAGAGAGACAATTGTTGTTTTTATTTATTCAGAAGGTTGTTTATCTTTGCTATCCTATTATGTGAAGATAATCATCTCAGGTTTTACAATTAACATCATATTGTATGACGTCTCCCTCAGATTTAAAAAATAACCTTTTACCTAAATGAGAACAGGTGTGCCCTTTCCCCTTGTTTGGCTTCAGTTTCCTTTCCCACAAGGGCAGTTGAGGTAAGCTGTTGTGAAACTGGCGTATTGGAATCCCCCGGGGCGGCCATCTTTGTTTGTCAGATGCTCACATCCACTGATTGAGTTGTAGATGGACTTGGCAACCAGGCAGGACCCTGTGGCCAACGTGTGCCTGGCAACCAGGCAGCACCCTGTGGCCAATGTGTGCCTGGCAACCAGGCAGGTCCCTGTGGCCAACGTGTGCCTGGCAACCAGGCAGGTCCCTGTGGCCAACGTTTGCCTGGCAACCAGGCAGGACCCTGTGGCCAACGTGTGCCTGGCAACCAGGCAGGTCCCTGTGGCCAACGTGTGCCTGGCAACCAGGCAGGACCCTGTGGCCAACGCGTGCCTGGCAACCAGGCAGGACCCTGTGGCCAACGCGTGCCTGGCAACCAGGCAGGACCCTGTGGCCAACGCGTGCCTGGCAACCAGGCAGGACCCTGTGGCCAACGCGTGCCTGGCAACCAGGCAGGTCCCTGTGGCCAACGCGTGCCTGGCAACCAGGCAGGTCCCTGTGGCCAACGTGTGCCTGGCAACCAGGCAGGACCCTGTGGCCAACACGTGCCTGGCAACCAGGCACCCTGTGGCCAACGCGTGCCTGGCAACCAGGCAGGACCCTGTGGCCAACGCGTGCCTGGCAACCAGGCAGGACCCTGGTGGCCAACGCGTGCCTGGCAACCAGGCAGGACCCTGTGGCCAACGCGTGCCTGGCAACCAGGCAGGTCCCTGTGGCCAACGCGTGCCTGGCAACCAGGCAGGACCCTGTGGCCAACGCGTGCCTGGCAACCAGGCAGGACCCTGTGGCCAACGTGTGCCTGGCAACCAGGCAGGACCTTGTGGCCAACGTTTGCCTGGCAACCAGGCAGGTCCCTGTGGCCAACGTGTGCCTGGCAACCAGGCAGGTCCCTGTGGCCAACGTGTGCCTGGCAACCAGGCAGGTCCCTGTGGCCAACGTGTGCCTGGCAACCAGGCAGGTCCCTGTGGCCAACGTGTGCCAGACACAGAGGAACGCTTTGGCACCACAAACACACACAAACAAACATGTACAACGTTAGTAGACAAACACAGAAACTCTTTCCTGTACACACACATGCATTAAACACAGATGTAACAGTGCACACGTACAGACACAACACACACCAACATAAACAGGCTCCGCAATCTGGCAATAAGCTGGGCACCAGTCACGGTCACCTTCCTCTGTCCAAAGCTCACACCATCTGTGGTCAAGACCTCAATCCGTTTGCTCTCTCTCCCTCTCTTTATGTCTTTCCTTTCACTCTGTCTCTCTCTGCCTCTGTTTCTCTCTCTCTCCACTATCATTAATACAGCCCATGGGGTAGGAGTAGGAAGAGGAGCAGGCATCCCATAGAGTTCCATGTCTCTTTCCCTCTCTCTCCTCCCCATCTCTCTCTGCTCCCAGCTTCTCCTCCTAATCTTCCTTAAGCACTTGTACTAGCTCTTATTATCACTATTACTCTCACTTTCTGCCACGCACACAGACACACACAGACACACAGACACACACACAGACACACACACAGACACACACACACACAACACACACGCATACACAGTACGGCAGCAGTATGAGACCAGGCCCCTGTTGGACCAGGCTCACGGTGTGTGGCGGCTCTCCAAGAGGGTCTTAACAGACAGGGTGTTTTTCTAACAGGGATTGGGATTCCCAGGGAGTGGTGGTGATTAGGTATGAGTGAGTGGGGGATCCAGTCTGCCGGGTTTGGAGGAGTGGAGAGAGGGAGGATGTTCGTGTTACCCACAGGTTAGAACATAGAAATAGTGGCTAGAATGGACAGCTCTATGTTTTAAATCAGTCTGATTGAATTGATGCACTAGGGGAAGAGTCAGACATGTTGTGTCATAACCTTATTGTTTGGAGTTTGAAGTTATTGTTGTCTTTGGGGCGAATCCTAACTTTCACATAAGTCGAATTTTCACTTAGTCTTGCATTGACATCAAGTTTGGATTTCAATTTGTGGCCTCCCGAGTGAAGCAGCAATCTAAGGCATTGTATCTCAGTGCTAGAGGCATCACTACAGACTCTGGTTCGATCCCGGGCTGTATCACAACCGGCCATAATCGGGAGAACCTTGAGGGAAAGCACAATTTGCCCAGCGTTCACCGAGTTAGACGAGGGTTTGGCCTACCAGGATTTCCTTTTCCCATCGCGCTCTAGCGACTCCTTGCAGTGGGCCCGGGCGCCTGCAAGCTGACTTCAGTCACCAGCTGAATGGTGTTTCCTCCTACACATTGGTGCGGCTGGCTTCCGGGTTAAGCGAGCAGTGTGTTAAGAAGCAGCGGGCCTTTCGGAGGACGTGTCGCTCTCACCCGAGTCCGTATGGGAGTTGCAGTGATGGGACAAGACTATAACTACCAATTGGATATATCTTAAAAGCTGTAAAAGTACAAAAAAAAGATTTCAATTAGCTTCCGATTTTGAAGGTTTGGAGTTTTTGCATTTTTTTTTTGCATGAGTGTGTTTGCCTAGTCATAGTTCCATACTGGGGCCCACACTGGCTTCTCCAGCCCCCTGTCTACCATGGCTGCTCTGTGTGCCCACCAGCAGCAGTCTACCCCCTGGCAAGGCTGGTCCCCAGAGATAACACCCCCATGTGGGAGACTGGAGGGGGAGGATCCTGCATGACTAACACTGCTCAGGGAACCTCTGGACTACCCCGCCTCTCTTTACCTCTCTCACTCTCTTTCCCCATCTATCTCTCTAACTCAAACTCTACCACCATCCTGCCCTATCATTATCTATCTTTACCTCTCTCACTCTCTTTCCCTATCTATCTCTCTAACTCAATCTCTACCACCATCCTGCCCTATCATTATCTATCTTTACCTCTCTCACTCTCTTTCCCTATCTATCTCTCTAACTCAATCTATACCACCATCCTGCCCTATCATTATCTATCTTTACCTCTCTCACTCTCTTTCCCTATCTATCTCTCTAACTCAATCTCTACCACCATCCTGCCCTATCATTATCTATCTTTTCCTCTTTCAGCACCCCCTTTCTTTCTCTCTGTCGCTATCTTCCTAGTTTTTCTTTCTCTCTGTCGCTATCTTCCTAGTTTTTCTTTCTCTCTTTTTCTCTTCCCCCTTAATTATCTCTCTCTCCTTTGGATCTCTCTCTCTTCCTTATGCCTCAGGACTGTCATATTTCCAGCTATAAAAAAATAATGTGTGTGTGCACAGAGATTCCGTGTAAATGTGTGTGCATGCATCTGTAAGAGTGAGTGTGTGTGTTTGCGTGCGCATGTGTGTGCGTTTGTGTGATGTTGTGTTCCGCTTGGCCGGGGAGCGGCTCAGAGGGTTGGGCTGCAGCTGTGCCTGACTACCACTAGGTCCTCGCCCTCCCACACACTCATTTATATTAACCCAGCCAGCACGCCCGAGAAAACACACATACACTCACATACACAATCACAATGACAATGACTGTCATCTAAAAGCTTCACACGAAGAAGAACTTCCACAGACTCCCCCCCGATCGCCGATCCAAGTTAACCCTTTCTCCTCTGTCCTTCCCTATAGGTGGTGGTTCACATCACAGATGAGAATGACTGCACCCCAGAATTCCTCCACTCCATTTACAGCCGGGATAACATTCCCGAAGCCACCACGCCTGGAACGTCACTGCTACAAGGTGAGGCATCGGTGGAGGTTCTATGTGGGACATGAAGTCCATAACATAGGTAGAGACACACAGACAGAGAGACACACAGACAGAGACACACAGACAGAGACACACAGACACACAGAGACACACAGACACACAGAGACACACAGGCAGACAGAGACACACAGACAGACAGAGACATACAGACAGAGAGACAGTGCATAAGAGACAGACAGTACATAAAGTAACAGTGTATACAGTGCATTCAGAAAGTATTCAGACCCCTTTACTTTTTCCACATTTTGTTACGTTACAGCCTTATTCTAAATTGTTTCCCCCCCATCAATCTACACACAATACCCCACAATGACAAAGCAAAAACAGGATTTTAGACATTTTTGCTAATTTATCAAAATAAAAAAACTGAAATATAACATTTACATAAGTATTCAGACCTTTTACTCAGTAGTTTGTTGAAGCACCTTTGGCAGTGATTACAGCATTGAGTCGTCTGGGAATGACACTACTAACTTGGCACACCTGTATTTGGGGAGTTTCTCCCATTCTTCTCTGCAGATCCTCTCAAGCTCTGTCAGGTTGGATGGGGAGCGTTGCTGCACAGCTAATTTCAGGTCTCTCCAGAGATGTTAGATCAGGTTCAAGTCCGGGCTCTGGCTGGGCTACTCAAGGACATTCAGAGACTTGTCTCAAAGCCACTCCTGTGTTGTCTTGGCTGTGTACTTAGGGTCGTTGTCCTATTGGAAGGTGAACATTCACCCCAGTCGGAGGTCCTGAGCGCTCTAGAGCAGGTTTTCATCAAGGATCTCTCTGTACTTTGCTCTGTTCATCTTTCCCTCGATCCTGACTAGTCTCCCAGTCCCTACTGCTGAAAAACACCCCCACAGCATGATGCTGCCAACACCCTGCTTCAACGTACGGATGGTGCCAAGTTTCCTCCTGATGTGACGCTTGGCATTCAGGCCAAAGAGTTCAATCTTGGTTTCATCAGACCAGAATTATTGTTTCTCATGGTCTTCAGGTGCCTTTTAGCAAACTCCAAGCGGGCTGTCATGTGCCTTTTACTGAGGAGTGGCTTCCGTCTGGCCACTCTACCATAAAGGCCTGATTGGTGGAGTGCTGCAGAGATGGTTGTCCTTCTGGAAGGTTCTCCCATCTCCACAGAGGAACTCTAGAGCTCTGTCAGAGTGACCATCAAGTTCTTGGTCACCTCCCTGACCAATGCCCTTCCCCCGAATGCTCAGTTTGGCCGGGGGGCCACTCTAAGAAGAGTTTTGGTGGTTCCAAACATCTTCCATTTAAGAATGGTGGAGGCCAATGTGTTTTTGGGGACCTTCAATGCTACATACATGTTTTGGTACCCTTCCCCCAAAAAATCTATTTTAGAATTAAGGCTGTATGTAACGTAACAAAATGTGGAAAAAGTTTCCCGAAGGCACTGTGACAGACAGACAGACAGACAGACAGACAGACAGACAGACAGACAGACAGACAGACAGACAGACAGACAGACAGACAGACAGACAGACAGACAGACAGACAGACAGACAGACAGACAGACAGACAGACAGACAGACAGACAGACAGACAGACAGACAGACAGACAGTGGGTGCTGCCCTCTGTGTAGGATGTTGATAGCCAGGCTTGGTTAGTGGACAGACTCCCTGAGGGTTGAGGAGAGGGTGACCTCTACTAAAGGCTGGCCATAATGGAATGGGCTGCTCTTATCACCCTGCCTGTCCCAGACCTGATCCTATCACAGTAATTGAAAGGGTTTTACGCCCACTCACAATGGATGACTATGTGCCATGGTTTAACCACCGGCTACTCTTTTATAGAGGGAGGGAAGGGAGGAGTGGGCAACCCTTTGGGAGGTTAGATAGACGAGCATGTACTTTGTGCCATTCATGCACAGGTACAGTGCCTTGCGAAAGTATTCGGCCCCCTTGAACTTTGCGACCTTTTGCCACATTTTAGGCTTCAAACATAAAGATATAAAACTGTATTTGTGGGACACAAATCATCACAATCATGAAGTGGAACGACATTTATTGGATATTTCAAACTTTTTTAACAAATCAAAAACTGAAAAATTGGCAGTGCAAAATTGTTCAGCCCCCTTAAGTTAATACTTTGTAGTGCCACCTTTTGCTGCGATTACAGCTGTAAGTCGCTTGGGGTATGTCTCTATCAGTTTTGCACATCGAGAGACTGAACTTTTTTCCCATTCCTCCTTGCAAAACAGCTCGAGCTCAGTGAGGTTGGATGGAGAGCATTTGTGAACAGCAGTTTTCAGTTCTTTCCACAGATTCTCGATTGGATTCAGGTCTGGACTTTGACTTGGCCATTCTAACACCTGGATACGTTTATTTTTGAACCATTCCATTGTAGATTTTGCTTTATGTTTTGGATCATTGTCTTGTTGGAAGACAAATCTCCGTCCCAGTCTCAGGTCTTTTGCAGACTCCATCAGGTTTTCTTCCAGAATGGTCCTGTATTTGGCTCCATCCATCTTCCCATCAATTTTAACCATCTTCCCTGTCCCTGCTGAAGAAAAGCAGGCCCAAACCATGATGCTGCCACCACCATGTTTGACAGTGGGGATGGTGTGTTCAGGGTGATGAGCTGTGTTGCTTTTACGCCAAACATAACGTTTTGCATTGTTGCCAAAAAGTTCAATTTTGGTTTCATCTGACCAGAGCACCTTCTTCCACATGTTTGGTGTGTCTCCCAGGTGGCTTGTGGCAAACTTTAAACAACACTTTTTATGGATATCTTTAAGAAATGGCTTTCTTCTTGCCACTCTTCCATAAAGGCCAGATTTGTGCAATATACGACTGATTGTTGTCCTATGGACAGAGTCTCCCACCTCAGCTGTAGATCTCTGCAGTTTATCCAGAGTGATCATGGGCCTCTTGGCTGCATCTCTGATCAGTCTTCTCCTTGTATGAGCTGAAAGTTTAGAGGGACGGCCAGGTGTTGGTAGATTTGCAGTGGTCTGATAATCCTTCCATTTCAATATTATCGCTTGCACAGTGCTCCTTGGGATGTTTAAAGCTTGGGAAATCTTTTTGTATCCAAATCCAGTTTTAAACTTCTTCACAACAGCATCTCGGACCTGCCTGGTGTGTTCCTTGTTCTTCATGATGCTCTCTGCGCTTTTAACGGACCTCTGAGACTATCACAGTGCAGGTGCATTTATACGGAGACTTGATTACACACAGGTGGATTGTATTTATCATCATTAGTCATTTAGGTCAACATTGGATCATTCAGAGATCCTCACTGAACTTCTGGAGAGAGTTTGCTGCACTGAAAGTAAAGGGGCTGAATAATTTTGCACGCCCAATTTTTCAGGTTTTGATTTGTTAAAAAAGTTTGAAATATCCAATAAATGTCGTTCCACTTCATGATTGTGTCCCACTTGTTGTTGATTCTTCACAAAAAAATACAGTTTTATATCTTTATGTTTGAAGCCTGAAATGTGGCAAAAGGTCACAAAGTTCAAGGGGGCCGAATACTTTCGCAAGGCACTGTATGTTCAGTCAATGTGCTACCATGTCAGTGCATGCATCTATGTCCCATTCTATGTGACCTCAACTCTATTGCACACGCCACACGTTCAATTCGAGACCGACAATGAGGTTGGCTTTGCTGCTTGTCACACTGCATTAGGTTCTGAGATCAAATTATCAATGCTAATGGATAGCAGGTTAACAGCTAGCCTCCCTGGGAGTGCTTGAGCAGTCCTGCCCCACTGAGCCATGAGGAGAGGAGGGAGAGGAGGAGACAACCCATTTTTCAAGTGTGTGTGTGTGTGTGTGTGTGTGTGTGTGTGTGTGTGTGTGTGTGTGTGTGTGTGTGTGTGTGTGTGTGTGTGAGCCAGAGAGAAGAGAATGGCCGAATTGCTTACCAGCCTTTAATTCTGTCTTTGTTCTCAGCTAAAGCCAATCGGCTTTAGCGAGGGATGGAGAAAATACAGAGACAAAAAGAAAAGAGAGAACGAGAGAGTAAGATAGGATGATCTAGTGGCCGCAGCTTGCTTTCTGAAGCAGATGCACACGTTGGCCTCAGCCCGGCTGTGTGTGTGTCTCTGTGTGTCTGTATGTGTGTCTCTGTGTGTTTGTCTCTGTGTGTCTGTGCATGTGCTTATGAAAATTCAATTATGGTGAATATGCAGCTTTTTTGCATATTGCCATGTCGACAGACGCGCCTGTCACTCTGTGTCACTCAGAGTGGAGACTCCCCCTGCATGCAGAATGCGTGCGCGCGTGTGTGTGTGTGTGTGTGTGTGTGTGTGTGTGTGTGTGTTTGTAGTATTTGTATGTGAATGGATAGTTTGATTAAAAGCTTTAGAATGGATAGTTTGATTTCAGATTCAGCGAGAGAAAAAAAACAGAGAAAGAGGTGAACATGAGGGAAAGAGAGAGTCAGGAGAAAGAGATAAGGATAGAGAGAGAAAGATAGAGAGAGGATGATTATTGTTGTTTACCTTAAGTCAAGATTAGTCTATAAATTGGGCCTTGGTTTTTAATGGAAGCTAGCAGTGAGTGACGGGGAAATCTGCCTCTCCAATTATCTAGCCGAAATGTCTCAGGAAGGATTTAACACAAACACACACGCACCTGCACACACACACACACACACACACACACACACACACACACACGCACACGCACACGCACACGCACACGCACACACACACACACACACACACACACACACACACGCACACGCACACGCACACACACACACACACACACACACACACACACACGCACACTCACACACACACATCACACACACACATACACACACATACACACACACACCTCAGCTAGCCAGAATCGCTCGCCTAGCCTCTCCCCATATTCCTATGTTTCATTTAGCTACCGCTGCAACTCCAATACTCCTGCCTATGCATTAAAAATGCTAATAGGTAGCCTGAAGATATATTATATTAGTCTGTGTATATTTAATGAACCTTCTGTTTCAATCCTAGCCTTAAACTCCCCTTCTCTCACACACATGAACACACACACACAAACACACACATACACACATGAAAACACACACGCACACGTATTCACAAACACATACACACATACACACACTCTCTCTCGCTCGAACGCCCCCCCCCTTCCGCAACAGGTTCATGTGTGAGTGAGAGAGGTAATAGGATAGAGGGAGGACGAGGGAGAAGTAGAAAGAGAGGATGGAATGATGAGAGATGAAAGAGGAGGAGTGAGTCAGCCAGTATACAACTGCTCATTTGCATCAATCTGTGTATATGTGGGTGTGAGCATTCTACATGCACGTGTGTACATTAACACACACTTGTCTGTGTCTGTGTGTGTGTGGAACACATGCTCTCTCTCGACCTGAGGGCTAAATTCATTAAAACTGGGCTCTGGCTCTTTGGCTAATGACAGCATAGCCTTCTTGAAGTTGGACAGTTTGATGTGGGCCTGTCAGCAGCATGACTCTAGTCTAACACTAGCCAGTACCCATTACATACAGTAGGTCT